>NC_057798.1:352977995-353277995 GCF_018294505.1 Triticum aestivum
GACACTGAGGGTCGCCGGGGTTGGGGGAGACGAGGGGGAGCGCCGGGTCGAGGGCGAGCGCCGGGGTCGGGGGCGAGCACCGGGACAGGGGCGAGCGCTTGGACGGGGGCGAGCGCCGGGGTAGGGGACAAGCGCCGGGGTCGGGGGAGAGCGTCGGTGTCGGGGGTGAGCGCAGGGGCGCGACGAGGGTAGGGCTCCGGCAGCGACAACATGGGCGAAGAGAGAGTGGGGATTGGGGGGAAAGCAGAGGCGGGAAGAAGCAGAGAGAGTGAGGATTTTGGGGAATAAGTCGAGGTAGCAATAGCGCGTTCTGGACAAACACGCTATAGCTAAGTTAGCTATAGCACTTTTGCACAGACCATGCTATTGCTATTACAGATAGCTATAACATTTTTGTCAGAAAGCACTACTGCTATTATAGATAGCTATAGCGTTTTTTGCAGAAAGCGCTACTACTATAGCCTATACCTGTAGCACTTTTCCTGTTTGTTTCTTCTATTTTCTTTTCCTTTATTTTCTCTCCCTTTTCTTTTCCTTTTTTCGGAGAGCAGTGAATGAAGGGAAGGTGATACAATGTATATAACTAAGGCGATATATATTGCATCATTTGACAGTTAAGTATGTATACAAAATAGGAACATATATATTACATCATTTGACCAATGCATAATGGCCAAGTGTGTACACAAAATAGGAACATATATATTACATCATTTGACCGATAACGTACGGCTCCTCAACATTGACGTTTTTGTTTTTGAGTGAGCTTCTTTCCCTTCTTGTTCGTTGAAGAATAATTGAGCCCCTCATTGTGACTTTTCCTTTTCCATGGAGTATGATATTTCTTAGGTAATGTAGTATTGATTCTTATTTTGACATATACTTCAATGTCATCGTCATCTTCCCTCACTGGGTTGCCGTACTGGTCGTAGTCATCCTCATTGGCGACTCCATCCATTCCAATGATGTTCCTTTTGCCTCTCCTCACGACAACACGTCTGGGATTGAATGGGTCGGTTATGAAGAAGAATTGTGTCACGTGCTTAGCGTGTACCATGGCTCGTTTTTTGCAATAGCGTTCACGGTGGCGCTCTTGGCATTGGGTATAGTCATGGTAGTGAAATACCGGGTTTCTCTTTCGACATTCTTAGACCATCTGACATGGAAAATCGTCGCGTTGTGCAGTACAGAGTAGTCAAGCTCCCAGATCTCCTCGACCCTTCCGTAAAATCTCTCAGTTGCGCCGTTGTCGCTGCCGGTCATGTATTTCATCGTCACCCCTAATTTCTTATCATCACTGTCCATATCTTTGGCCTCCGTGTAGAACGTGTATCCATTGATATCGTCTGCCTGATAGGTGACGAGGTTGGGCGAGGGGCCATGTGCTAAGGTATACATAAGCAATCCGTCCTTGGAGGCCTCTTCCGGGGGATTAGCAATAATATGCTCTTTGAACCATTGCAGGAAAGTGGAGTTGTGTTCTCTAGTAACTTCGGCATCCGTCCTACATACCCCCCGGTCATGATACTTCTTTGCAATAATTTCTTTGTGCAGTGCCATGAAAGGATCTACCTCGTCTAGGTGTTGTAGCAATACCAAGTTTGGTCTGTCAAAGTCGTTGTGTCGATCTGAGTATGCCACGTGTAGTTCCCTACGACCGATGGAGTGACCTTATCCTTCGAGCCTCCCATCGTGCTTGTTAACAGGCAAACCAACACCAACACCAGGCAGCTGGTCCGCGCCATATAGAAAATTATCGCAGAAAGAGATGCACTCTTGTGTCAGATAGCTCTGGACAATGCTTCCATCCGGACGGGACATGTTATGAACGAATCCTTTGATGATCCCATTCATCCTTGTTGGATTTCGGGTTCCGCAAACCCTTGAGAGGTTCAAACTCTAGGGTATGTGCGGAGATCTCAACCTACCTAGCCTGCCTTCTCTCGATCCACACAGCCTAGCGCGTCGAGCTCAAAGGAACAGTGAGACACAACAGTTTATCCTGGTTCGGGCCACCTTGCGGTGTAATACCCTACTTCAGCTTTGTGGTGGATTGCTTCGAGGGGCTAAGGATGAACTAGTACAGTGGATGAACAACCTCAGGAGGTGAGGTGTTCTTGAGCCAAATGTTGGTGGGAAGGGATCCCACCACGACCAGATTTGAAGGGGGACAAGAAGTACATCCTGTCCTGACTAAAGTGGTCTTCGCCGGCAAAAGCCTCCGGTCGTGACGCTGTGGTGGGCTCGGCGATGACCTCCGTCCTGCCGTCCTGGCGGTCTTGGTCTTGTTGCACCAGAATGGAAACCTTTGGCTGATTCCTCGGGACTTCGTGCCTGCTGCTTGCTGATACGTCCATTTTGCATCATGCTTTTATATCAATATTTATTGCATTATGGGCTGTTATTACACATTATATCTCAATACTTATGGCTATCCTCTCTTATTTTACAAGGTTTACCATGAAGAGGGGGAATGCCGGCAGCTGGAATTCTGTCTGGAAAAGGAGAAAACATTGGAAACCTATTCTGCACTGCTCCAAAAATCCTGAAACTCCACGAAACCTATTTTTGGAATTAATAAGAATTATTGAGCTGAAGAAATACATCAGGGGCCCACACCCTGTCCAGGAGGGTGGGGCGCCCCCTATCTCCTGGGCCCCATGGTGGGCCCCTGGTGTCCATCTTCTGCTATATGAGAACTTTTACCCTGGAAAAAATCGTGGGCAAGCTTACGGGACGAAACTCCGCTGCCACGAGGCGGAACCTTGGCGGAACCAATCTAGGGTGTGACGCCCCCAATCCGACCGTACACTAATCATACACGCAAACGTGTACGATCAAGATCAGGGACTCACGGGAAGATATCACAACACAACTCTAAAAGTAAAATAAGTCATACAAGCATCATAATACAAGCCAGGGGCCTCGATGGCTCGAATACAAGTGCTCGATCATAGACGAGTCAGCGGAAGCAACAATATCTGAGTACAGACATAAGTTAAACAAGTTGCCTTAAGAAGGCTAGCACAAACTGGGATACAGATCGAAAGAGGCGCAGGCCTCCTGCCTGGGATCCTCCTAACTACTCCTGGCCGTCGTCAGCGGCCTGCACGTAGTAGTAGGCACCTCCAGAGTAGTAGTCATCATCGACGGTGGCGTCTAGATCCTGGGCTCCAACATCTGGTTGCGGCATCCGAGAAGAGAGGAAAACGGGGGAAAAGAGGGAGCAAAGCAACCGTGAGTACTCATCCAAAGTACTCACAAGCAAGGAGCTACACTACATATGCATGGGTATATGTGTAAGGAGGAAATATGAGTGGACTGAATTGCAGAATGCCAGAATAAGAGGGGGATAGCTAGCCCTATCGAAGACTACGCTTCTGGCAGCCTCCATCTTGCAGCATGTAGAAGAGAGTAGATTGAAGTCCTCCAAGGATCATCGCATAGCATAATCCTACCCGGCGATCCTCCCCTCGTCGCCCTGTGGAAAAGCGATCACCGGGTTGTCTGTGGAACTTATCTGGGTGTGTTTTATTAAGTATCCGGTTCTAGTTGTCATAAGGTCAAGGTACAACTCTGGGTCGTCCTTTTACCGAGGGACACGGCTATTCGAATAGATTAACTTCCCTGCAGGGGTGCACCACATAACCCAACACGCTCAATCCCATTTGGCTGGACACACTTTCCTAGGTCATGCCCGGCCTCGGAAGATCATCACGTCGCAGCTCCACCTAGGCACAACAGAGAGGTCAGCACGCCGGTCTAAATCCTATACGCGCAGGGGTCTGGGCCCATCGCCCATTGCACACCTGCATGTTGCGTGGGTGGCCGGAAGCGGACCTAGCAACCTCCATTACAAAGGAAGTCACGTTACGCGGTCCAATCTGGCGCGCCGCTCAGTCGCTGATGTCACGAAGGCTTCGGCTGATACCACGACGTCGAGTGCCCATATCTTTCCCGCGTAGTTGGTTAGTGCGTATAGGCCAGTGGCCAGACTCAGATCAAATACCAAGATCTCGTTAAGCGTGTTATTATGAAATAACCGTGGACGCCGACCAGGGCCAGGCCCACCTGTCTCCCAGGTGGTCTCAACCCGCCCTGTCGCTCTGCCACAAAGATCCACACAGAGGGCCGTCGGGACAAAGGTCCTTTCAGCCCCCAATCCGTGAATCACTCGCGGGTACTCCTCAAGCCGACCCGACTTTGGTCACCATCTGTAGTATGTATATATGTATACTATATACCCGTGATCACCTCCCGAGTGATCACGGCCCAATAGTATAGCAAGGCAGACTGACAAGAATGTAGGGCCAATGATGATAAACTAGCATCCTATACTAAGCATTTAGGATTGCGGGTAAGGTATCAATGACTGTAGCAACAATGACAGGCTATGCAACAGAATAGGAGTAACCGAACAGTAACATGCTACACTACTCTAATGCAAGCAGTATAGAGAAGAATAGGTGATATTTGGTGATCAAGGGGGTGGGGCTTGCCTGGTTGCTCTGGCAAGAAGGAGGGGTCGTCAACTCCGTAGTCGAACTGGGCAGCAGCAGCGTCGGTCTCTTAGTCTACCGGAGAGAAGAGGGGGAAGAAACAATGAATACAATGCAAACAGAGGTATATTGATGCATGACATGACAAGTAACCATGCTAGGTGTGCCCGATCGTGGTAGTAGGTGATACCGACGAAGGGGGAAAACATCCGAGAAAGTATTCCCGGTGTTTCGCATTTTCGGACAAATGAACCAAAGGGGGAAAGTTGCGAGTCCGATAGGTTAGGGATGTGTGGCGGACGAACGGGCTGCATATCCGGATTCGTCTCGTCGTTCTGAGCAACTTTCATGTAGAAATTCATCCGAGTTACGGATTAAAAGATATGATTTTCTAAGATTTAAATCATTTTCTGATTTTAATTATTTATCTAAAGCCAACATTATTCAGAATAGTGTTTGATGATGCAGGCATGACATCACAGTGATGTCAGCAGGTCAACTGGTCAGTTGACCAGTAAAACCAGACAGGTGGGTCCAGTGGGACCCACATGTCATTGTCAGGGGCATTAACATAGTTTTGAAACTAACTAAATGGGTTAACTAGCAGGTAGGGCCCAGTAGTCAGTGAGAGATTAGGTTTTAATTAATTAATTAATTAATTAGTAGTTTCTCTATTTGTTTTTATTTGTTCTATGGGATGGGGCCCGCATGTCAGTGGCAGTAACTGCCACGTCAGCTTAGTTGACTTCGGTCAACGTGGCCAGTTGGGGCCCCAGGCCCACAAGTAGTGACCTAGGGGTGGGCCCCGGTGTGCCAGCTCAGCGGAGCCGCCGGAGTAGCTCCGGCGAGCTCGCACGCAGCGGCCGAACGCCGGCGAGCGCCGGGTTTCGCCTACAAGGCACCAAATTGGGCGGGACCGGTCGCATTCGAACGGCAAGACGACGGCGGAGCGAATGGTGGTGGTTGCGGAGGCTGTGGCGGCCAGAGTCGAGTGCTACAGGCTCGACGGCGGCGAGGTCCTTCGGGCGAGCAACGGCAACGGTGAGGCGGGCGGTACAGGGCAAACAGAAGGGCGGGGCGAAGCCTTCGCGCGTGCACGAGCACAATGGCACGAGCCCGGGACCAAAGGGTCACCGGACGGCTGCCGGCGACGAGCGTGGGCGGCGACGCGTACGGGAGCTCGATGGAAACAGAGCTACGGCGAGCTAGTGGGCAAATGGAGAGGCTGGGAAGGATCTATGGGGCGTGGTGAGCGCAACCGATGCGGGCCCGTGACCATTTGGTCACCGGAGACTCGTCGGCGACGGGGTCCACGGTGGAGCGTTCGGGAGCTACGGTGACAGCTATCCAGGGGGGCGCGGGAGAGAGGGGAGGAAGCGGGCGCTCACTGAGCGGCACACACGATGGCCCTTGGAGGTTTATTAGCTGCAGGGGCATCGCCGGGGGTGGTGAAGAGCGGTGACAAGTCCTGTCGGAGCAGAGGAGGAAGACGTCGGCATCGCGGTGGCTCCCAGCTTCAACGGGGTGCACCAGTCGAAGCAGTGGACTACGACGGACCCCGGGGACACAATGGGGCGGAGAGGTGGGCATGGTGGCCGTGGCTAGGCCGGAGCCAGGGCGGCGGTGGCGCTCGGATGCGGAGGGGAAGGAGAGGGCGAGGTGTATCTGGAGGGTAGTGGGAGAGGCGCGGGGGCCGAGGGGGAGAGCAGGGTGAGTGGGAGGAGGAACCGAGGAGGCGCGGCGCTGGCGATCTTATCCCCTCCCGGCGTCGGTGTTGGCGAGGTGGTTGGGCGGGGACGCGCCCTGTTCCGACCCGGGTCGGGGGAACAGGGGAAGGGGACGCGGCAGGGGGAGCTGGGCCGGGTGTGGCCAGCTGGGCCAGATGGGCCGGTATGGCCTGCGAGCTGGGCCGCCTGGCCCAGTGGGGGGGGGGGTCTTTTACCTTCTCTTTTCTTTATTTTTCTTTTCTGCTTTATTTCACTTTAAATATTTAGGCACTTTCTAAAAATTTGTTTTCCCCACAATAATTACCAATGCAATATTTGGCACCCACCGAACATTTTTGTTTTGGCTTTTGAGAACTTTGGGTGTTTGTCACTAATTCATTTTTGAATTTGCAATGTTTTTGGAACTGCCACTTGATTAGCAACAGTAACGTAGATGACATGGCATCATTAGGAGAGTTTTACTGTAGCCTAATTATCCGGGCGTCACAATTCTCCTCCACTACAAGAAATCTCGTCCCGAGATTTAAGAGGGGGACTAAGGGGGGAGGGATTGGGTTACGAAAATTCTAACGAGTGTTCTCGGTCTTGGTTGCTCTACCTGAAGTAGTTGATCCTCCTCGTTGATGTCCTTATTTCTCTGCTTCAGGTCATCATGGTGAAGTCGGCATCCTTTTCTTTGGGAACTCCAACGTACTTACAAATAGGTAAGGGGCAGCTTGGCTATGACAGAATGCTTAGGAGGGAAACAATCTGGGTTAACCCATGAACGAGCATAAGATTATCTCTCGAGTTGAACATATAAAATACATCGAGAGTAAGGTACGAAGGTACAATAAGAGGTTCCAAGCGGATAGATAGTTGCTCGAAGTCTGAACCAGAGTGAGAAAGGGGTTCAGTGCAGCGAGAGTAATTATTGCTTCTGATACCAGAATAGAGCACTAGGAAGGTGGTCCGTAAATTAAATATGAAGCCAAGCGTGGGGAATAACCATTAGAAACAGGGTTGTACAGGAGAGTCAGGTTTCGATCATGTGGAAATGTGGGTTATGGGCCCACCATGTGTGTTAAAAGCAGGAAGGGTGGTGACGTCTTGGACGATCATGTAAGTAAGGCATGTGAGAGGATTGTCTGACGGTTATGTCGGCAACAACATCGGTACCAAGGGCGAGGGACGAAGAGAACTATCTTCCCGCTCGTTGAACGATGCGGACCAATAGGCAAAGTTCTCGTCCATCGGTGGTTCTCGGAATGTCATCAACAATAGTAACAGGGCCTTCTGACAGAATTGTACACCGAGGTGTTTACATAAGCAGGAGAATATTACTGCTTAGATCACAAGAAGGTTTAAACAAACCAACGGAAAGGAAAAGTGGTTATCAGGTTTAAATAGAACAATGGAAGGGAAAATGTGTATACGCACAAATTTCGGGGGTATATCCTTCCCAAGGACAAGCGGAGCATGATATCCATGATATCCATGACAGGATAGAAAGTAGAAAACCCTTTAGGAAAGGGGAGAGAAATTTCATGACATTACTCATACAACGGTGTTTGGATAATTGATAAAGAAAATTTAGCATTGCGCCTCCAATGTTCTTGTTGATGAGCGGGGTATCATAGTCATGCTTCTAGGTAGCAATGGTATGGTGTTTCAATCAAGGACCGGACTTTGGATACACAATTGATCCATCAGGAGTAACTTATAAAATAAGTCCTACAATTTCCTCCAGGAAGAGTGGTTATCCTTGCAAAAGAACTTATAATGATAGGTCCTCCAGTCAGGGGTGCTAGGCATGACATCATATTACCGGGTCATCAAAGGACCAACATCATAACTCCTGGAAAGTTGTCCCAACCATCATATCTGACCGAGATTTAGATCCGATTGGTGTCATGATACCTCAGACTCAGAATGTCCGAGAAGAAAAGGTGCAACACAAATCGATGAAATGACATTGCAAGATTCTCGAGAAATGAACTATGGGAGCGGGGTCCTGAAACAATAGTTCATCATTAAACCAAGGAGGGGATGAGGAGGTGGCTGATGGGCTCAGCGACAATTCATCGAGAATTCCAAATGGATGGATTTCAACAATAATGTGAACAAGAAGATGACATTGGTCAATTCAAATGATATAATGATTTATGCTCGAGCAAAACATACATATTTAAACATTGGTTGAAAGTTGCACCCGAAATATGGGCTCGATAGCACAATCAAGGTTAGAATGGTAATTCGATAACCATTGGTCTAAGAATGAACTGTCGATCATTAACTTCAAAGCATTAGGGTTGCCAGAAGTACAGAATCCAAACAGCACCATTCACTTGTTGGTACCCCGGTTAGAATCAACACGGGAACCAAGAAAGAATGGTGATGGTGAGAAGTATCACTATACCAAGAATTCTTAAGAGGTGGAGTAATCCTCATGACATTCTTGACATAAAAGATGGTAATACTCCAAGGTAAAGAAGAACAAATGCTGGATAGCAAGGAACTCAAGATCCAATCCAAAACAAGAACACATTTGTGTCGAGGGAAGACAAGGATGTTGTCGATGATAACACAAATCATCGAGGGGCAAGGATGGTATTTCTCAACATGAATTCGATCAATATCCTTAAAGAGCTCACAATGTTGATGATGATCATGACACATTTATTGAGAGGTTTCATGAAGATATTATCGCTCATCGACGACATCAAGCAAAAGGAAGGATGGAGCGAAAAGTTATTGAAACCAAGGGTACGACACACACTCGGAATCAAGCTTGTTGTTCAAGGCAAAATGATATGACGAGGAAAGTTGACGTAAGCTTAGCTCATCGTCGAAAATTGTGCTTCGAGAAGAAGGACCAGGTAGCTAAGTTAAAACTTGCACGATATTGATATAGCCGATCAGGCTATGAATGACTTGAAGGATTAATAAGCTCATAAGTAATGAAGATTACTTAGAGTTATTGAATCGGAGTGCGGAATTGATTCACTTATCGGTGTCCTTGAGTGTCTAACAACTCAGAACCCAGGCGAAATTGAAATCGGTGTGAAATAATACATGAAGAAGAACTCATAAGAAGTTATGTAGTTCCGTGATATTCTCGAGATACTAGAGGGTATACTCAAAGGTAGAGCAGAATAGAGATTGGATAGGTGTAATGATCTGCAGAAGACAAGTACTTCAACTTGTCCGAGAAAAGGAATCAAAGAATATCAATATGGCCGGGACCAAGATTGCAAAGACTATATCCCAAATATAAGATGAACTTATACCCAGGGAATAATTAATTTAAGACTAGCTTCCATGATATGATCTACATCGTGTCCATGGGCATGAATACAAAGTTCAAGATCGACTCCCACTTCTTCAATGCATAATCTTTCATTCACTGCTCTAGATAAAAATGATTTCAGTGTCAAAACCTACCCGGTGAATTACCAGAGGAGTATGACCCATGAAAACTTTCGAGTTCACACAGATTAAGGAAGGCATAGGTTCAACCCATCGGGGCTTCTTAGAACATATACCATGAACTTCAGGAGTAAATAACAGAAGCTCAAAAGTAGAGCATGGTTGACAAAAGTAGAGGATACAATTTACCAAAGGTATTATGTATCGAGTAAGGAACTCATAAGAATTTTGGTTGTGAAGGACACTGTCGAATAATAGCCCGGTAATGGGTATGGCGGTCCACAACGGGGCTGATGTGAGTATCGGTACTCAATCAGAGGAAGAAGGAATGCCAAGGCATCAGATTGTAGAAACAACTGACTAATTCAAAGCTTAATGCAAAGAATTTTATGATTTCCAAATTAAAGGATCAGAAACAATCGTTCTGATTGAAAATGAATAAGTTCGATAGGCTTAGAAGCACAACCGATCAAGGCATTGATTTGTCAAGAACCAACTCATATCCAAATGTCATCTGAGCCAGAAGGATAATCCTAGGATTCGACTGATGATTGTGAACATTCACAACTTATTGAATCAATGGACTCAAAAATGATAGTGACAAAGGATGCCAATAAGATTATTATGCTTATGGAATTAACCATAATGCAAGCAAGCAAGAATTTCAAGAGAAATAGGCTACTCAGGATTTTCGGAAGTTCGAATATTATTTTGAAGAACTTAGTGAAACAAACAAACAACTAGGGATGGGCGGATACTCGGTAAGTGCGAGAAATTATCCGTAGGGGTGTATATGTGGATAATGAACTGCAAGGCAGTAGGTACAAAGTATTCTCGGAACAATAGAGAGAATTTCCGAGGTATCTTGTAATAACAAGATCAACTGGGAATGAAGTTATGGATGACAAGTGTATGTAGCTTTCCATATGGATTTATCGGTGGTATGGAATTGCAACGACGAAGGGCACAAGGGGCTCGGGGAAACATCGGAGAGTATTGTCAGAATCTTCTGTTGAAGCGGTCGATCATCTGTAATGAAGGGGCTCTCCGGCAGGAAGTGGTAACGAGAACCTAGAGTTAGATTTCAGCAAAATCATTTAACCCGAATAGAAGAGAGATTAGAATCCCAGAGTATGGACGAGGAATAAAAGATCCTAATACCACCCAATGGCGACGTGGGCCCAGGGGCTGCACAACCAAGTTAGTAGAACAATTTTCATCGACTAGACTCAACTTCGGCCAAGGAGTGTGGAAGGGGGATCCCTACAGACAGTCGGCTCCGATACCAACTTGTGACGACCCCAATCCGACCGTACACTAATCATACACGCAAACGTGTACGATCAAGATCAGGGACTCACGAGAAGATATCACAACACAACTCTAAAAGTAAAATAAGTCATACAAGCATCATAATACAAGCTAGGGGCCTCGAGGGCTCGAATACAAGTGCTCGATCATAGATGAGTCAGCGGAAGCAACAATATCTGACTACAGACATAAGTTAAACAAGTTGCCTTAAGAAGGCTAGCACAAACTGGGTTACAGATCGAAAGAGGCGCAGGCCTCCTGCCTGGGATCCTCCTAACTACTCCTGGCCGTCGTCAGCGGCCTGCACGTAGTAGTAGGCACCTCGAGAGTAGTAGTCGTCGTCGACGGTGGCGTCTAGATCCTGGGCTCCAACCTCTGGTTGCGGCATCCGAGAACAAGAGGAAAACGGGGGAAAAGAGGGAGCAAAGCAACCGTGAGTACTCATCGAAAGTACTCGCAAGCAAGGAGCTACACTACATATGCATGGGTATATGTGTAAGGAGGCAACATGAGTGGACTGAACTGCAGAATGCCAGAATAAGAGGGGGATAGCTAGCCCTATCAAAGACTACGCTTCTGGCAGCCTCCGTCTTGCAGCATGTAGAAGAGAGTAGATTGAAGTCCTCCAAGTAGCATCGCATAGCATAATCCTACCCGGCGATCCTCCCCTCGTCGCCCTGTGGAAAAGCGATCACCGGGTTGTCTGTGGAACTTATCTGGGTGTGTTTTATTAAGTATCCGGTTCTAGTTGTCATAAGGTCAAGGTACAACTCCGGGTCGTCCTTTTACCGAGGGACACGGCTATTCGAATAGATTAACTTCCCTGCAGGGGTGCACCACATAACCCAACACGCTCGATCCCATTTGCCCGGACACACTTTCCTGGGTCATGCCCGGCCTTGGAAGATCAACACGTCGCAACCCCACCTAGGCACAACTGAGAGTTCAGCACACCGGTCTAAATCCTATACATGCAGGGGTCTGGGCCCATCGCCCATTGCACACCTGCACGTTGCATGGGCAGCGGGAAGCAGACCTAGCAACCTCCATTACAAAGGAAGTCACGTTATGCGGTCCAATCTGGCGCGCGCCGCTCAGTCGCTGACGTCATGAAGGCTTCGGCTGATACCACGACGTCGAGTGCCCATATCTTTCCCGCGTAGTTGGTTAGTGCGTATAGGCCAGTGGCCAGACTCAGATCAAATACCAAGATCTCGTTAAGCGTGTTATTATGAAATAACCGCGGACGCCGACCAGGGCCAGGCCCACCTGTCTCCCAGGTGGTCTCAACCCGCCCTGTCGCTCCGCCACAAAGATCCACACAGAGGGCCGTCGGAACAAAGGTCCTTTCAGCCCCCAATCTGTGAATCACTCGCGGGTACTCCTCGAGCCGACCCGACTTTGGTCACCATCTGTAGTATGTATATATGTATAGTATATACCCGTGATCACCTCCCGAGTGATCACGGCCCAATAGTATAGCAAGGCAGACTGACAAGAATGTAGGGCCAATGATGATAAACTAGCATCCTATACTAAGCATTTAGGATTGTGGGTAAGGTATCAATGACTGTAGCAACAATGACAGGCTATGCAACAGAATAGGAGTAACTGAACAGTAACATGCTACACTACTCTAATGCAAGTAGTATAGAGAAGAATAGGCGATATCTGGTGATCAAGGGGGGGGGCTTGCCTGGTTGCTCTGGCAAGAAGGAGGGGTCATCAACTCCGTAGTCGAACTGGGCAGCAGCAGCGTTGGTCTTGTAGTCTACCAGAGAGAAGAGGGAGAAGAAACAATGAATACAATGAAAACAGAGGTATATCGATGCATGACATGACAAGTAACAATGCTAGGTGTGCCCGATCGTGGTGGTAGGTGATACCGACGAAGGGGGAAAACATCCGAGAAAGTATTCCCGGTGTTTCGCGTTTTCGGACAAATGAACCAGAGGAGGAAAGTTGCGAGTCTGATAGATTAGGGATGTGTGGCGGACGAATGAGCTGCTTATCCGGATTTGTCTCGTCGTTCTGAGCAACTT
Organism: Triticum aestivum; assembly: GCF_018294505.1. Taxonomy (NCBI): domain Eukaryota; kingdom Viridiplantae; phylum Streptophyta; class Magnoliopsida; order Poales; family Poaceae; genus Triticum; species Triticum aestivum. Next base: position 352,990,983 of record NC_057798.1, read on the forward strand.
TCATGTAGAAAGTATTTTCATCCGAGTTACGGATTAAAAGATATGATTTTCTAAGATTTAAATCATTTTCTGATTTTAATTATTTATCTAAAGCCAACATTATTCAGAACAGTGTTTGATGACGCAGGCATGACATCACAGTGATGTCAGCAAGTCAACTGGTCAGCTGACCAGTCAAACCAGACAGGTGGGTCCAGTGGGACCCACATGTCATTGTCAGGGGCATTAACAGAGTTTTGAAACTAACTAAATGGGTTAACTAGCAGGTAGGGCCCAGTAGTCAGTGAGAGATTAGGTTTTAATTAATTAATTTAATTAATTAGCAGTTTATCTATTTGTTTTTATTTGTTCTATGGGATGGGGCCCGCATGTCAGTGGCAGTAACTGCCACGTCAGCTTAGTTGACTTCGGTCAACGTGGCCAGTTGGGGCCCCCAGGCCCACAAGCAGTGACCCAGGGGTGGGCCCCGGTGTGCCAGCTCAGCGGAGCCGCCGGAGTAGCTCCGGCGAGCTCGCACGCAGCGGCCGAATGCCGGCGAGCACCGGGTTTTGCCTACGAGGCACCAAATTGGGCGGGACCGGTCGCATTCGAACGGCAAGACAACGGCGGAGCGAATGGTGGTGGTTGCGGAGGCTATGGTGGCCAGAGTCGAGCGCTACAAGCTCGACGGCGGCGAGGTCTTTCGGGCAAGCAACGAAAACGGTGAGGCGGCCAGGTACGGGGCAAACAGAAGGGCGGGGCGAAGCCTTCGCGCTTGCGCGAGCACAACGGCACGAGCCCGGGACCAAAGGGTCACCGGACGCCTGCCGGCGACGAGCGCGGGCGGCGACGCGTACGGGAGCTCGATGGAAACAGAGCTACGGCGAGCTAGCGGTCAAATGGAGAGGCTGGGGAGGACCTATGGGGCGTGGTGAGCGCAACCGACGCGGGCCCGTGACCATTTGGTCACCGGAGACTCGTCGGCGACGGGGTCCATGGTGGAGTGTTTGGGAGCTACGGTGACAGCTATCCAGGGGGGCGCGAGAGAGAGGGGAGGAAGCGGGCGCTCACCGAGCGGCACACACGGTGGCCCTTGGAGGTTTATTAGCTGAAGGGGCGTCGCCGGGGTTGGTGAAGAGCGGCGACAAGTCTCGTCAGAGCAGAGGAGGAAGACGGTGGCGTCGCGGTGGCTCCCAGCTTCAACGGGGTGCACCAGTCGAAGCAGTGGACGACGACGGACCCCGGGGACACAGTGGGGCGGAGAGGTGGGCACGGTGGTCGTGGCTAGGCCGGAACCATGGCGGCGGTGGCGCTCGGATGCGGAGGGGAAGGAGTGGGCGAGGTGGATTTGGAGGGGAGTGGGAGAGGCGCGGGGGCCGAGGGGGAGAGCGGGGTGAGTGGGAGGAGGAACCGAGGAGGCGCGACGCTGGCGATCTTATCCCCTCCCGGCGTCAGTGCCGGCGAGGTGGTTGGGCGGGGACGCGCCCTGTTCCGACCCGGGTCGGGGGAACAGGGGAAGGGGACGCGGCAGGGGGAGCTGGGCCAGATGGGCCGGTATGGCCTGCGAGCTGGGCCGCCTGGCCCAGTGGGGGGGGGGGGTTCTTTTACCTTATCTTTTCTGCTTTATTTCACTTTAAATATTTAGGCACTTTCTAAAAATTTGTTTTCCCCACAATAATTACCAATGCAATATTTGGCACCCACCGAACATTTTTTTTTGGCTTTTGAGAACTTTGGGTGTTTGTCACTAATTCATTTTTGAATTTGCAATGTTTTTGGAACTGCCACTTGATTAGCAACAGTAACATAGAGGACATGGCATCATTAGGAGAGTTTTACTGTAGCCTAATTATCCGAGCGTCACATAGGGCTCCGGTGGAGCTGTTCTGCCGGGGACACTTCCCTCCGGGAGGGGGAAATCATCACCAACGTCATCACCAACGATCCTCTCATCGGGAGGGGGTTCATCTCCATCAACATCTTCACCAGCACCATCTCCTCTCAAAACCCTAGTTCATCTCTTGTATCCAATCTTCTATCAAAACCACAAATTGGTACCTGTGGGTTGCTAGTAGTGTTGATTACTCCTTGTAGTTGATGCTAATTGGTTTACTTGGTGGAAGATCATATGTTCAGATCCTTAATGCATATTATTACTCCTATGATTATGAACATGAATATGCTTTGTGATTAGTTACGTTTGTTCCCGAGGACATGGGTGAAGTCTTGCTATCAGTAGTCATGTGAATTTGGTATTCATTCGATAGTTTGATGAGATGTATGTTGTCTTTTCCTCTAGTGGTGTTATGTGAACGTTGACTACATGACACTTCACCATTATTTGGGCCTAGAGGAAGGCATAGGGAAGTAATAAGTAGATTATGGGTTGCTAGAGTGACAGAAGCTTAAACCCTAGTTTATGCGTTGCTTCATTAGGGGCTGATTTGGATCCATATGTTTAATGTTGTGGTTAGGTTTACCTTAATACTTCTTTTGTAGTTGCGGACGCTTGCAATAGGGGTTAATCATAAGTGGGATGCTTGTCCAAGTAAGGGCAGTACCCAAGCACCGGTCCACCCACATATCAAATTATCAAAGTACCGAACGCGAATCATATGAACGTGATGAAAACTAGCTTGACGATAATTCCCATGTGTCCTCGGGAGCTCCTTTCTCATTATTAGAAATTGTCTAGCTTATCCTTTGCTATATAAAGGGTTGGGCCACCTTGCTTCACTTTATTTACTCTATTTACTTGTTACTCATTACTATTTATCTTATTACAAAACTATCTATCACCTACATTTTCAGTGCTTGCAGAGAAAACCTTACTGAAAACCGCTTATCATTTCCTTCTGCTCCTCGTTGGGTTCGACACTCTTACTTATCGAAAGGACTATGATAGATCCCCTACACTTGTGGGTCATCAATACTCTTTTCTGGCGCCGTTGCTGGGGAATGTAGCGCTTTTGGTGAGTGGAACTTGGTAAGGAAACATTTATATAGTGTGCTGAAATTTTCTGTTACTTGTCACTATGGAAACTAATCCTTTGAGGGGCTTGTTTGGGGTATCTTCACCCCGACCAGAAGAGCAAAGAGTTTCTCCTCAACCTACTGAACTTATTGAATATATTTACTTTGAGATTCCTTCAGGTATGATAGAGAAACTGCTAGCTAATCCATTTGCGGGAGATGGAACATTGCATCCCGATTTACACCTTATCTTTGTGGATGAAGTCTGTGGATTATTTAAGCTTGCAGGTATTCCCATGATGTTTTCAAAAGGAAGGTCTTCCCTTTATATTTGAAGGGAGATGCATTGACATGGTATAGGCTATGTGATGATACGAGATCTGGGAATTATAAACGATTGAAGTTGTAATTTCACCAGAAGTTCTACCCTATGCATCTTGTTCATCGTGATCGTAATTACGTACATAATTTCTGGCCTCGCGAAGGAGAAAGCATCGCTCAAGCTTGGGGGAGGCTTAAGTCAATGTTATATTCATGCCCCAATCATGAGCTCTCCCGGGAAATGATTATTCAAAATTTTTATGCTTGGCTTTCTCTTAATGATCGCAACCTGCTCGATACTTCCTACACTGGTTCTTATATGCTGAAGACTATTGATTTCAAATGGGACTTATTGGAAAGAATTAAACGCAACTCTGAAGATTGGGGTTCTGACGATGGTAAGGAGTCAGGTATGAGACCTAAGTTTGATTGTGTTAAATCTTTTATGGATACCGATGCTTTTCGTGGATTTAGCGCTAAGTATGGACTTGACTCTGAGATAGTAGCTTCTTTCTGTGAATCTTTTGCTACTCACGTTGATCTCCCTAAAGAGAAGTGGTTTAAATATAATCCTCCTGTTGAAGTGAAAGTAGTTGCACCTATTACAGTTGAATAAAAGACTGTCACCTATAGTGATCCTATTGTTCCTACTACTTATGTTGATAAACCCCCATTTCCTGTTAGGATAAAGGATCATGCTAAAACTTCGACTATTGTTCGTAAGAGTAATATTAGGACTTATACACCTCCTGAGCAAATCAATGTTGAACCTAGTATTGTTATGGTTAAAGATCTCTTGGATGATGATTTAGATGGGCATGTTATTTATTTCTATGATGAGACTACTAATATTGCTAGACCAGATTCTAAGATACATAGACTTGTCGTAGGCATGCCTGTTATTTCTGTTAAAATAGGAGATCATTGTTATCATGGCTTATGTGATATGGGTGCTAGTGCTAGCGCAATACCATATACCTTATATCAAGAAATTATGCACGACATTGCACCCGTTGAATTTGAAGACATTGATGTTACCATTAAGCTTGCTAATAGGGATACCATTAAACCAGTTGGGATCGTTAGAGATGTTGAAGTCTTGTGTGGGAAGGTTAAATATCCTGCTGATTTTATTGTTCTTGGTTCCCCACAAGATGATTTTTGTCCCATTATTTTTGGTAGACCCTTCTAGAATACAACTAGTGCTATGATTGATTGTGAAAAAGATACTGTCACCGTTGGCTTAGATGGTATGTCTTATGAGTTTAATTTTGCTAAGTTTTGTTGACAACCTCATGATAGGGAACCACCTAGTAAGGATGAGATTATTGGTCTTGCTTCCATTGTTGTGCCTCCTACTGATCCGTTAGAACAATATTTGCTTGACCATGAAAATAATATGTTTATGAAGGAAAGAAGGGAAATAGATGAAGTGTTCCTTAAAGAGGAACCTGTGCTGAAACATAATCTTCCCGTTGAAATTCTTGGGGATCGCCCTCCACCCAAGGTGATCCCGTGGTTGAACTCAAACAATTACCCGATAATCTTAAGTATGCTTATCTTGATGAAAAGAAAATATATCATGTTATTATTAGTGCTAACCTTTCAGAGCAAGAAGAAGAAAGATTATTGAAAACTCTGAAGAAGCACCGAGCTGCTATTGGATATACTCTGGATGATCTTAAGGGCATTAGTCCCACATTATGGCAACACAAAATTACAGTGGAGAAAGATGCCAAACCAGTTAGAGATCCTCAACGACGACCGAATCCCAAAATGAAAGAAGTGGTAAGAAATGAGATACTAAAGCTCCTTGAGGCAGGTATAATTTATCCCGTTGCTGATAGTGATTGGGTAAGCCCTGTCCATTGTGTTCCTAAAAAGGGAGGTATTACCGTTGTTCCTAATGATAAAGATGAATTGATCCCGCAAAGAATTATTACAGGTTATAGGATGGTAATTGATTTCCGTAAATTAAATAAGGCTACTAAGAAAGATCATTACCCTTTACCTTTTATTGATCAAATGCTAGAAAGACTACCCAAACATACTCATTTATGCTTTCTAGATGGTTATTCTAGTTTCTCTCAAATACCTGTGTCAGCGGGGGATCAATCAAAAACTACTTTTACTTGCCCTTTCGGTACTTTTGCTTATAGACGTATGCCTTTTGGTTTATGTAATGCACCTGCTACCTTTCAAAGATGCATGATGGCTATATTCTCTAATTTTTGTGAAAATATTTGTGAGGTATTCATGGATGATTTCTCCGTTTATGGATCCTCCTTTGATGATTGTTTGAGCAACCTTGATCGAGTTTTGCAGAGATGCGAAGACACTAGTGTCGTCCTGAATTGGGAAAAGTGTCACTTTATGGTTAATGAAGGCATTGTCTTGGGGCATAAGATTTCCGAGAGAGGTATTGAAGTTGACAAAGCCAAAGTTGATGCTATTGAAAAGATGCCATGTCCCAAGGACATAAAAGTTATAAGAAGTTTCCTTGGTCATGCCAGCTTTTATAGGAGGTTCATTAAGGACTTTTCTAAAATATCTAGGCCTCTGACTAATTTATTTCAAAAAGATATTCCTTTTGTCTTTGATGATGATTGTGTAGAAGCATTTGAAATACTTAAGAAAGCTTTGATCACTGCACCTATTGTTCAGCCACCTGATTGGAATTTACCTTTTGAAATTATGTGTGATGCTAGTGATTATGTTGTAGGTGCTGTTCTAGGGCAAAGATTCGATAAGAAATTGAATGTTATCTAGTATGCTAGTAAGACTCTTGATACTGGCCAGAGAAATTATGCTACTACTGAAAAATAATTCTTAGCCGCTGTGTTTGCATGTGATAAGTTTAGACCTTATATTGTTGATTCCAAAGTAACTATTCACACTGATCATGCTGCTATTAAATATCTTATGGAAAAGAAAGATGCTAAGCCTAGTGTTGTAGGGTGGAAACCTAGGTGAAGATCTTTCACGAATTGGAGGGGGAATCCCCAAGAACAAGATGAACACAAGAGGGAAAACAAGAGGAACACTCAAGAACAAGTCCAAATCACACATCCACTAGACTAACAATCACACAAGATCCACAAGGTAAATGAACAATCAAAGGGAAATAAAATACATGGTAGAGTTCATCCCAAATCCTATGAAGGAGATGAGGGCTTGATGATCCTATGATGGGGATCCTTCCCCAAGGAGGAGGTCTTGATCTTTGGTCACTCCAAGAGGAGGTCTTGATCTCCTAGTGGAGTGGATCCATGGAGCAAAGCTCAAAATGTCTATCAAATACTTTGCTATCCTTCCAAAAGAGCTAGGGGAGGTGTTTATATAGGCTAGGGACGAATTGGGGGTAAAATGAGGGTACATGGGTCATTTGCCCTTAGTGCACGCAGGCACAACCGGAGGGGTCCGGGCACCCGGGGCAAAGGGGTCCGGGCACCCGAACCAAACAGAGACATGCGCCAGAGGAGGGGCCGGGCACCCGGGGGTCGAAGGTTAGGGCACCCAGGTTGATCAGGGGGAGCCGGGCCTCCGCGGCTGCTGGGTCCGGGCACCTGGGGGTGGCGGCCCGGGCACCCGGGGGCGAGGGCCAGCGCCCAGCGAGGCAGGCCGGGCACCCGGGACCAGTTGACCGGGCACCCGGGGTGGCGGGGCTGCATCCAGGCTGCCAGGGCCGGGCACCTGGGGTTCCTTGGCCGGGCACCCAGTGTGGCCAGGGCCAGCGCCCAGCCGGCGGCCGAAGGCCCGGGCTCCTGGGGGCTTGGATGGCCGGCCACCCGGGGGTTCCAGAGCCTCCGAGTCTTCATGCTCTTCTCCCTCTCCTTTCTCTTGAGTCTCCGGTGAACTTGGTCCTTCCTCTGTGCTTCCTCGCGATCATCTCCAAAGTACCTATGAGTGCATAGCATGTCTCTTTGAGGTAGACACTCATTCTCATGTGAAACCGAATGAAACTCGAAGAGGAAAGAAGTGACCTCGTTCTCGATGTTGCGTGCACGTGCTCTTGTCACCGATCCACTCGGTGTTTGTGATGGTGATGACGTGTCCATGTGGATGGACGAGGGATGCTCTGCATCATCTCCCCTCCCTTGGGAGAGATCCGTCCACGGATCGTGATCTTCATCACCATGGGAAAGAGATGGCGTCGCCGTGTAGGAGTGGACAACCGCCAAACACTTGTCATGTGGATGCTCGAAATGGGCACTCTCCAATGTCGCACCGTCTTGTAGTTCCTTCAAAAGGAGCAAATATAACAAGCACTTGGAAAAACAAATGTGGTTGGCACTAAAGCAAAACCAAGCATTCAAGAGGTGATTCACGCAACAAGTGTTGTCATCAAGCATAACATATGGTTTGACAAAGAAGTGTGTCATGGCATTTAAGCATATAAATGGAGCACAAGCAAAGACATCATGGAAACAAGCGTCGACAAGAGAACAAGCAACAACCTCAAGATCATAGCAAGCATGCATAAAGTGCTCAACAAATGGTCTATGGTATGCATATGAACCATTTACAACACCAAAGAACATGATATGTCTAAACACATGTTGTAAGTGCAAGACAATCTGATCATAATGTGCATATGGTGTATTGAAAATCGAGTGGCACTCAACACGATAGCAAGAGCAATTGTTCATCATGTGTGATGCAATCAAATCAATCATGTAGCAATCAATGGGACATGGCATATGTGAAGTAACGACATTGTTGCAACCAAGCATGTTATATGACCAAGTAATCCAAGAATTGGATGCAACATGAGAAAGCATATGAATCAAGTCGTGCAAACTAGTGGAGCGAAGATGCAACACACTAGAGGAAATCATGGCAATCATGTCATGTGACAAGTAGTAGGCATAGGCAATGCACAAGGCATATCACAAGCACGATTGCAAAGCAAGATATCATCATAGGAATGGAGCACATAGCAAACATGGCAATAACAAGCAATATCTCCACCGAGCTTGCAAATACACATACACATAGTAGAGTCAATCATCATGTGTAATGCAAAGCATGGGTCACAAATGCATGGCAAAGGCATAGGAATGAGCATATCATGCAAAGTGAACATGGCAATATGGGCATAAAATGAGAAGTGGTAAATAACCCATAACCATGTGAGAGACATGTAGAAGAAATGTGCAAAGTCCTTGCGCGAAGAAAGCGGTGGGAAAGACAATCCATGTGCTCCCAAGTCATCGTTGCTCTCGAGAGCTTGTTTTGTCAACTCATGGGATTGCGAGGTTGACAAGTATTCATGGGTACCTACCCAAAAGAGACACAATCCAAAGAAATTGTGCGCATGGTAAATGTACACATCATCCATCATGATGTGTATGTGCACATGTGAGTTAGCACAAGATAAGCATCGCTCAAAGAAATTTGATGCATGGTATAAGAACATGTCATCCATCATGAAAGAATAGTTATTGTGTATGACACGATGGAGATGCAAATTTAGCATAGAAGTATATGCCACATCAATATCATGTTTATTCATGGGGAGCATATTGTGCACACAAGTATTGGGATCATGCAAAGGATAGGATTGATCAAAATCTCCTAAAATGTATGAGGAAACTATGGGGGTCTCCTCATGAGCAATAGTGGAAACATCATATGGAGAAAATGGAGAACATCCAAAACAATGCATATCCTAAGCTAGGTGGTCATGGCATGGCATATGAGATAAATGATGCAAAGGGAGCATATCAATATCATCACAAGAAAAAAATGCCAATAACCACGGGCTTGTCATCTATGCCATATGTGCAAATTGGGTTTATGTTGATGGCATATGCATAGTCACTAAGATGAGATTGCAAATATGACATATGGTGGATCTCATGCATAACATATGACAAGTCAAGCGGATTATCAAACATGATGTGACCTAGAGAATTGTCACAAGAAATCCTATGTAACATGGCATCACAACTACTAGACTCCGCATGGAAATCATCAAACTCATCATAAATGGGTACATCATTGCATGGGGAAATCATACTAGCATGGAGCATGGTAATAGGTGGGTTAACATCATGCAAGCAATCAATGTCTAGAATGTCCACTAGTGGGACAAGAGCATCACCATCACCTATGTTACTGATATCATTCCACTCATGTGGTGTAGGTGAGGTGGCAAAGACCTAATGGTGGTCATCATCTTCATCTTGATGGAACCATGTGGGGGGTGCATCATATTCCACCATGGCCATCGTCTTGTCCATAGGAAGGACGAAGTCGTCGAGGATCGGCGCGTCATCATAAATGGGACCTAGCACCAAATGAGAAGAAACAATAGAGGTAGAGGTTAAGTTGTTAGAAATCGAAATGGCCTCGCATGCCCTATCAACTACCTCACTCTATCTATGTGGTGGTGGCTCACTCACTCCCTCAAGGTAGGTGCACTCAATGTCACATATGGTGGAGTCACTCAAATAACTAAAGTGGTGGTGGTGGTGGCTCTCCTCACATGGGAATTGGGGCAACTCGTCATATATGGGGCTAGTGGTGAAGTCACTCTCACTCTCAATATGGTGGCACAAGTCACTCAAGTCATCATAAGTCGCCGTGGTCGAAGGGAAAATCCCATGCTCAACCATCTCGTAGTCGTCGCCGTGGATGAAGGCCGAAGATGGCACATCATCGCTCTCGTCGTGGATGAAGGCCGAAGATGGCACATCATCACTCTCGTCCATGCCGAAGGGAAAATCCCATGCTCAATCATCTTTCTTGAGGGACTTCCGAAGATTGAAGTGTCGCCCTCGCTCGTATGTGGTCGCCTTGTACTTGAAGATGTCGGAGTAGGCGTATTCGTCGGATGTAGGCGAAGATGCCGTACGTCCAAAGGCGAAGATGCCTTGATAACACTTGGCGAAGATGCCGAAGTGGTGGTAGTAATCGTAGCTCCGTCTTGGTGGTGCTTGTCTCGCGGTCTTCTCTTGTGCTCATGAAGTTTGGCCGTAGCTTGATGTAGAGCTTTTTGGGACTTGTAGGTGGAGGCATCGCGAGCATCTTCATCTTGATGGTGTTGTAGTGATTGAGCTCGATGACATTCCGAAGATTGGCCACTTGAGCATCGCTGCCTTAAAGATGACGAAGGGGAAGAAGACTTGTAGTTGGCCAACATGTCGCGTACTTGATCCCTTTGTTTGGCCAACTTGGTGTCGAGGTAGTCTCTTGTCCGTGCTTCAAGTTGACGAATGTCGCGGTGAGTCGCTCAATGCCTGCATTGCTCGTTGTAGTCCGAAGATGGACATTTTGGTGATGTAGTTGTTCGCGTTGTCGTTGTCGTGGAAGACCGGAGATGAAATGCCTTGCCTATCCATCACAAGACTCGAGTAGAGGTGAGTAGGAAATGAGATAAACAATACCAAGTTACCTTTTCCCAAAGTTGAGGATGTATCCCGTTTCACTCAATGTGAGATGAAAGAATAGTGGAATTGGTACCGGACTTGTTCACTCACACCTATCAAGTAAAGCTTATAGTGGAGCTCGGTGAGGATAGTGGCACAAAAATTTGATGCAAAATGTTAGCAAGAGTCAATAATGTTGGAAAAGATTCACAAATTCGCAAGTGAAACAAGTAGACCAATAGTAATATGTGGCACACGGAAACACACACACAGATAGATAAATGGGGTCGTGCAACCAAGGAATGAGCACAAAATGTGGAATCCACGGAAAACGCTCGTGTTGCACAACTCAAGAGAGACGCTAGCACGATTGCTCAATAGGCGGATACGACACTTGTGCACAACCTAGAAGATGCAAAATGTATGAGCTTTCTATCCCAAGTATGCTATGTGTATGATGTTCCCGATGTTCTTCTCAAGATGATCCAAGATGATCGGATATGACAATCTTATGTGCAATGTGGTATGATGTTATGGCTCTTGCTCACAAGCTCTTTGCTCTCTTTTTTTGCTTAAAAGCTTATTCTCTCTTTTTTTTGATATGGCCACTTATGCGAAATGCACAAACCAAGATAGCAATTGTGTATATGCGGGAACGATCTTGTGACACAAGGGATGATATGATGATACCAAGATGATACCAATATGATATGGTATGTATGCAATGGAAGGTATGGATCACTAATGTGCACAAGTAATGTTGCTGGCAATACTCAATGGCTAGTCTCGATAGGCAAGTGACACAAAATGGGCTAAGGGGTTAACAATGTAATGGCAAGAATGTACAATGATAGGATACCACAATACCAAGATGATATAGGAGGGTTACCGTTCTTGCTTACGGTTAGGTTGTCAAATGGTGAAGTGGTCGATGTCGATGACGACCTCGCGGCGATGATGAGTGGCGGTGTTCTTGATGTAGATACCAAGATGATGTAGACCCGTCCCTAAGTAGCCGAAACACCTTAGGAAACGGTAAAAAACCGCGAACTCAAAATCTCAAGGAAAATGTCAAATGGTGGTAGAGGAATGCATTGGTGGTTCCGGAGTTAGCAATGAAGAAATGGTGGTGGTGGTTGATGATGAAGCAACCGTCCCTAAGTAGCCGAAACACCTTAGGAGACTCAAGTCACCACTCAAGCAACCACAAATGCTATATGGATCAAAATGGGTTAGGTTGCGGAAAGCGAAGGTGGTTTTGCGGATGATATGGTGGATGGCCTATGCAAAGATGCCAAAATGCCAATTTTTTGTTGGAGTCAAATGATGTTGAAACCTATCTAGATGGATGGGGATGTCAATAGCTACTCAACGAGCTAAAGAACGTCAAAATCAGACTCCGAAGGTGAAAGTTATGGCCGAAACGATGAGTGGAAGTGGGCTGATTCGGGGGTGTAGCTGCCCGGGGTTTGGGGGTGCGGGCACCCGGCGTGGTCCGAGGCAAACAGCCCGGGGGTGTGGGTGCCCGGGGTTTGGGGTGCGGGCACCCGGGGTGGTCAGCGGAGGTGGGCGGGGAGGTCCGGGTGCCCGGGGTTTGAGGTCCGGGTCTTGGGGTTGACGGATTTGGGCGGAAATTCGTGGGAAAGTGCAAAAAAATGGTGGATTTTGTGGAGGGAAAGGTGGAGATGGATGGGGGAATGCTAGATCCACTTGAAACCAAGCAAATCCATGGATCAAATCCAACAAAATCTCATCAAACCAACAAATCACAAAAAAAATTGGGGCTATTTTTGGTGAGGAATTTTCGAATTTGGGGAAGAACACAACAAAATTAGGCTAGAGAACAAGAAGGGGGGCTCCAATTTCGTGATCAACATGGCTCATGATACCAAGATGTTGTAGGGTGGAACCCTAGGTGAAGATCTTTCACGAATTGGAGGGGGAATCCCCAAGAACAAGATGAACACAAGAGGGAAAACAAGAGGAACACTCAAGAACAAGTCCAAATCACACATCCACTAGACTAACAATCACACAAGATCCACAAGGTACATGAACAATCAAAGGGAAATAAGATACATGGTACAGTTCATCCCAAATCCTATGAAGGAGATGAGGGCTTGATGATCCTATGATGAGGATCCTTCCCCAAGGAGGAGGTCTTGATGTTTGGTCACTCCAAGAGGAGGTCTTGATCTCCTAGTGGAGTGGATCCATGGAGCAAAGCTCACAAATGTCTATCAAATACTTTGCTATCCTTCCAAAAGAGCTAGGGGAGGTGTTTATATAGGCTAGGGACGAATTGGGGGTAAAATGACGGTACATGGGTCATTTGCCCTTAGTGCACGCAGGCACAACCAGAGGGGTCCGGGCACCCGGGGCAAAGGGGTCCGGGCACCCGGACCAAACAGAGACATGCGCAAGAGGAGGGGCCGGGCACCCAGGGGTCGAAGGTCCGGGCACCCAGGCTGATCAGGGGGAGCCGGGCCTCTGCGGCTGTTGGGTCCGGGCACCCGGGGGGTGGCGGCCCGGGCACCCGGGGGCGAGGGCCAGCGCCCAGCGAGGTAGGCCGAGCACCCGGGGCCAGTTGACCGGGCACCCGGGGTGGCGGGGCTGTGCCCAGGCTGGCAGGGCCGGGCATCCAGGGCTCCTTGTCCAGGCACCCGGTGTGGCCAGGGCGAGCGCCCAGCCGGCGACCGAAGGCCCGGGCACCCGGGGGCATGGATGGCCGGGCACCCGGGGGTTCCAGAGCCTCCGAGTCTTCATGCTCTTCTCCCTCTCCTTTCTCTTGAGTCTCCGGTGAACTTGGTGCTTCCTCTGTGCTTCCTCGCGATCATCTCCAAAGTACCTATGAGTGCATAGTATGTCTCTTTGAGGTAGACACTCATTCTCATGTGAAACTGAATGAAACTCGAAGAGGAAAGAAGTGACCTCGTTCTCGATGTTGCGTGCACGTGCTCTTGTCACCGGTCCACTCGGTGCTTGCGATGGTGATGGCGTGTCCATGTGGATGGACAAGGGATGCTCCACATCACCTAGGCTCATTAGATGGTTCTCCTGCTCCAAGAATTTGATTTGCATATTATTGATAGAAAGGGAGCTGAGAACGCCGTTGCAGACAACTTGTCTAGGTTACAGAATGTTCTTGATGACCCACTGCATATTGATGATAGCTTCCCCGATGAAAAATTAGCGGTTATTAATGCTTCTCATATTGCTCCTTGTTATGCTGATTATGCTAATTACATTGTTGCTAAATTTATATTGCCTGGTTTCACATACCAGCAAAAGAAAAAGTTCTTTTATGATTTAAGACATTACTTTTGGGATGATCCACACCTTTATAAAGAAGGAGTAGATGGTGTTATTAGACGTTGTGTGCCTGAGCATGAACAGGAACAGATCCTATGCAAGTGTCACTCTGAATCCTATGGAGGACACCACGCTGGAGATAGAACTGCACACAAGGTACTACAATCTGGTTTTTATTGGCCTACTCTCTTCAAAGATGCTCGTAAGTTTGTCTTATCTTGTGATGAATGCCATAGAATAGGTAATATTAGTAGACGTCAAGAAATGCCTATGAATTACTCTCTTGTTATTGAACCGTTTGATGTTTGGGGCTTTGATTATATGGGACCTTTTCCTGCCTCTAATGGTTACACACATATTTTAGTTGCTGTTGATTATGTTACTAAGTGGGTAGAAGCTATTCCAACTAGTAGTGCTGATCATAACACTTCTATTAAAATGCTTAGAGAAGTTATTTTTCCGAGGTTTGGAGTCCCTAGATATCTTATGACTGATGGTGGTTCACATTTTATTCATGGTGCTTTCCGTAACATGCTTGCTAAGTATGATGTTAATCATAGAATCGCATCTCCTTATCATCCGCAGTCTAGTGGTCAAGTAGAGTTGAGCAATAGAGAGCTCAAATTAATTTTGCAAAAGACTATGAATAGATCTAGAAAGAATTGGTCCAAAAAACTTGATGATGCATTATGGGCCTATAGAACTGCATACAAAAATCCTATGGGTATGTCTCCTTATAAGATGGTTTATGGAAAAGAATGTCATTTACCTCTTGAACTTGAACATAAAGCATATTGGGCTATTAAAGAGCTCAACTATGACTTCAAACTTGCCGGTGAGAAGAGGTTGTTTGATATTAGCTCACTTGATGAATGGAGAACCCAAGCCTATGAGAATGCCAAGCTATTGAAAGAAAAGTCAAACGCTGGCATGATAAATGGATACAAAAGCGTGAGTTTAACGTAGGAGATTATGTGTTATTATTCAACTCTCGTTTAAGATTTTTTGCAGGAAAACTTCTCTCTAAATGGGAAGGTCCTTACGTTATCGAGGAGGTCTATCGTTCTGGTGCCATAAAAATCAACAACTTCGAAGGCACAAGTCTGAGGGTGGTGAACGGTCAAAGAATTAAACATTATATTTCAGGTAATCCTATCAATGTTGAAACTAATATTATTGAAACCGTAACCCCGGAAGAATACATAAGGGACACTTTCCACAACATTCCAGACTCCAAAAAGGAATAGGTATGTGGTACGGTAAGTAAACCGACTCCAAAACAACTCAAATGGCAATTTTTATCACTTTTGGAATATTTAAGAATTTTAGGAAGAAAGAAGTAGTCCGAAAGGGACACGAGGCCCCCACGAGAGTGGAGGGCGCGCCCACCCTTACTGGGCGCGCCCCCCTGTCTCGTGGGCACCTCGTGTGCCTCCCAGACTCCGTTTTCTTGCACGTTACATATTTTGGTCGGTAAAAATTCATTATATATACTCCCGAAGGTTTTGACCACCGTATCACGCAAATATCCTCTATTTTCATTTCGAGCTATTTCTGTTTCAGATCTAGAGCATCATGTCATCTCCAAGCGCTCCCAGGGACAAGTTTTTCGAGAGGGTTATCAACCCCTATCTCACGGAGATGCTGCAACACCCTCAAACCATTGAGATGCGTGAGGGGGTGCTGCACATCCGCGATGTGGAGGTCCATGGCGTACCAGAAGCGTGGAGACAAAGCTCGAAGCCATGGAGCAGCAAGTTTTCAAGTGCCAAGGGATGGTGGAGCATGGACTCAATGCCAACCAGATGATGATCACGGGTTCACCAACAACCACAAGCTGGATGCCAAAGTCATTGGGGAGACCATCTTCAAGCTTCAAGAGAAATCGAGCACCTCCAAGCCCAGATCTATGACCTGCAAAACCAGAACTGTGAGTATGAATATAGATTCAAGAGGATGAGTTTGGCTACAGATTTAAGGATCCCGGAGACTCGATCATCCTTCTATGATGGAGAGCCTATGCCTTGGAATACGTACGACAAGCCTACATCATCAACAACTCCTACTTCACCACCTCCGAGGACATAATCACATGGGTATGGGCACTCCCCTTGGCAACTGCCAAGCTTGGGGGAGGTGCCCTGGTATCGTATCACCATCACACTCCTATCTTTACCATTTTATTTAGTTCGATCCTTTTAGTAGTATCTTGATCTAGTAGACTGAAGTTTTGGTATCAAGTAGTTTTGAGTTTTGCTTTGTGATCTCTTTCTGTAATCGAGTCCATGAGCTATCTATAATAAAGATTAGTGTTGAGTCAAGGGCTTTGCTATGTTGCTATAATCTTGAGGAAGTAGAAAGAATAAAAGAGTTCATATTGATCTTATGGATAGTGATGACTTGACATATAGAAAGTATGAGGCATAAAAGTTGTTGAGGATTGATAAACGTAGTTTTGGTCATCGTTGCAATTAATAGGAAGTGATAAGGAAAGAGGGGTTCACATACAAATATATTATCTTGGACACCTTTTATGATTGGGAGCACTCGTTAAGTATATTGTCATTGGACAAGGAATATTTGACGTTGGACAAGGAAGACAACGTAATGGTTTATATTTTCTCACATCTTAGTTAAAGCATATTGTCATTGACCTTCCAAACATGTTGAGCTTGCCTTTCCCCTCATGCTAGTCAAATTCCTTGCACCAAGTAGATATACTACTTGTGCTTCCAAATATCCTTAAACCCAGTTTTGCCATGAGAGTCCACCATACCTACCTATGGATTGAGTAAGATCCTTCAAGTAAGTTGTCATGTTGCAGGCAATCAAAGTTGCTATCTAAATATGTATGACTTATTAGTGCAGAGAAAATAAGCTTTGTACGATCTTGTTGCGGAAGTAATAAAAGCGATGGACTGCATAATAAAGGTCCACATACAAGGGGCAATATAAAGTGACGTTCTTTTGCATTAAGATTTTGTGCATCCAACCCTAAACGCACATGACAACCTCTGCTTCCCTCTGCGAAGGGCCTATCTTTTACTTTATGCTTGAGTCAAGGTGATCCTCACCTTTCCCTTCTCATTTTATCCTTTGGCAAGCTCCTCGTGTTTGAAAGATCATGATATATATATATCCAATTGGATGTAAGTTAGCATGGATTATTATTGTTGACATCACCTAAAGGTGAATACATTGGGAAGCAACACAATAAGCCCCTATCTTTCTCAGTGTCCGGCTGAAACTCCATAACCACAAGTATTGTGTGAGTGTTAGCAATTATAGAAGACTACAAGATGTTGAGTATGTGGACTTGCTGAAAAGCTCTGTTGGTGTCTCTTTATGATGTTATGATAAATTGCAATTGCTTCAATGACTGAGATTATAGTTTGTTAGTTCTCAATGAAGTTTTTGAACCATACTTGACATTGTGAATCAATTGTTACTTAAGCATAAGAAATCATATGATAAAATCTATATATGTTGCTGTTATAAGAATGATCATGATGCCCTCATGTACGTATTTTATTTTTATCGACACCTTTATCTCTAAACATGTTGATATTTTTTCGATATCGGCTTCCGCTTGAGGACAAGCGAGGTCTAAGCTTGGGGGAGTTGATACGTCCATTTTGCATCATGCTTTTATATCAATATTTATTGCATTATGGGCTGTTATTACACATTATATCTCAATACTTATGGCTATTCTCTCTTATTTTACAAGGTTTACCATGAAGAGGGGGAATGCCGGTAGCTGGAATTCTGGCTGGAAAAGGAGCAAACATTGGAAAGCTATTCTGCACTGCTCCAAAAATCCTGAAATTCCACAAAACCTATTTTTGGAAATAATAAGAATTATTGAGCGGAAGAAATACATCAGGGGGCCCACACCCTATCCAGGAGGGTGGGGGGCGCGCCCCCCCACTGGTCGCCACCCTGTCTCCTGGGACCCCTGGTGGGCCCCCGGTGTCCATCTTCTGCTATATGAGAGCTTTTACCCTGGAAAAAATCATGGGCAAGCTTACGGGACGAAACTCCGTCGCCACGAGGCGGAACCTTGGCGGAACCAATCTAGGGCTCCGGCGGAACTGTTCTGCCGGGGACACTTCCCTCCGGGAGGGGGAAATCATCACCAACGTCATCACCAACGATCCTCTCATCGGGAGGGGGTCAATCTCCATCAACATCTTCACCAGTACCATCTCCTCTCAAAACCCTAGTTCATCTCTTGTATCCAATCTTGTATGAAAACCACAAATTGGTACCTGTGGGTTGCTACTAGTGTTGATTACTCCTTGTAGTTGATGCTAATTGGTTTACTTGGTGGAAGATCATATGTTCAGATCCTTAATGTATATTATTACTCCTTTGATTATGAACATGAATATGCTTTGTGAGTAGTTACGTTTGTTCCTGAGGACATGGGTGAAGTCATGCTATCAGTAGTCATGTGAATTTCGTATTCATTTGATATTTTGATGAGATGTATGTGGTCTTTTCCTCTAGTGGTGTTATGTGAACGTCGACTATATGACACTTCACCATTATGCCTAGAGGAAGGCATATGGAAGTAATAAGTAGATGATGGATTGCTAGAGTGACAGAAGCTTAAACCCTAGTTTATGCGTTGCTTCGTTAGGGGCTGATTTGGATCCATATGTTTAATGTTGTGGTTAGGTTTACCTTAATACTTCTTTTGTAGTTGCAGACGCTTGCAATAGGGGTTAATCATAAGTGGGATGCTTGTCCAAGTAAGGGCAGTACCCAAGCACCAGTCCACCCACATATCAAATTATTAAAGTACCGAACACGAATCATATGAACGTGATGAAAACTAGCTTGACGATAATTTTCATGTGTCCTTGGGAGCTCCTTTCTCATTATTAGAAATTGTCCAAGCTTATCCTTTGCTATATAAAGGATTGGGCCACCTTGCTGCACTTTATTTACTCTATTTACTTGTTACTCGTTTCTATTTATCTTATTACAAAACTATCTATCACCTACAATTTCAGTGCTTGCAGAGAAAACCTTATTGAAAACCGCTTATCATTTGCTTCTGCTCCTTGTTGGGTTCGACACTCTTACTTATCGAAATGACTACAATAGATCCCCTACACTTGTGGGTCATCACTTGCCTCCTTTGCACCAAAGAGGAAACTAGTACTCTGCATGCGCTGGTGCCCGCCTGGCGCCCGCCTGGCCTCGATCGTCATGGCTCATGTCAGCTGAGCCTCGTGAGGTGCACCTTTCATAGAAGTCTCCGCTCCTCGGGAGCCAGCCTGAGGAGGCCGACCCCCTTGGAGGTCTTGGCCTCGTCCGCCTGGCGAGGCTTGGCCCCTTGCGAGGGCCTTGAGTTGTTGATGCTGAAGCTGGTCCATACCAGGCCGTCGATGGAGCCACGCAGTGGGCCGTAGGCAGGCAAGTCTGGGTACCCCCGTATCCATTACACTAACAATAGGCCCCGGGCCCAAGGCTGTCTCGGACTTGGCTTCTAGGTGAAGCCAGAGGACAAGTTTGGAACACCGCGGGCCCTAACCGCCTGCGGCCTTGGACGATGCATGGCGATTGATGGGTGTGCGCGTCCCACTTCCCCATGCTGCCTCAGCAACTTCTCCCGGCTGACAAAAGGGGCTGACACTTGCCGCGGAGCCTTCATTTCCTTCCTTTTGTCTTGTTCCACATCCCCTTCTCTCCCTACGCCAGAAAAATCCTCCAGATCTGCCGATCCTCCACACCAAGCTCTCACCTGATGGCTGCCGAGAAAGCTATAGCTTCAAGCCCAGCTGCCGGCCCTGCCTGGTTTGAGCCGTCGCCAAGGAGAAGCTCCAGACTACGCTTCTGCTGACAGCAAACGATGACAGCGAATGGGGGGAAGATAGCGCTCCGGGTCACCTCCGCCGAGCCGGAACCTGCGAACAGTACCTTCTACCCCTTCTTCCTGCATAGCGTCTATACGGGGCTGATTCCTCCTTTCTCCCGCTTCTTCTATGCTATCCTCCACTATTACGGCATCCACGCGCTCCACCTTCATCCCAACTCTGTCCTCCTTTTATCCATCTTTGCCTTTTGCTGCGGGGCGTTCCTGGGGGTGATGCTCTCCATTGCAATGCTCCGCCACTTCTTCTACCTCCGCGTGAATGGCCACCAACCCACAGGGTGTTCTAGCTTCGTCCGGCCCATGGCAGCAACGCGATTTCCCAGGCCTGGAAGAAGGTGGAGGAGGCTCGAAACAAATGGGTCCTCATGGACGCCAAGTGCTCCCACGTCCTGCTGGAGCTGCCGACCGGGCTCCCATCCTCTAAGAAGGGGTGGTCTTCTGAGAAGATTACTGACCCCCAGGTGAGGCCGCTAATGAAGAAGATGGAGGCCAACTTGAAGGCGGATAAGCTGACGGGAGCCATGATTATCAAGGAGTTCCTGACGCAGCGCCTAGCGCCACTCTAGGAGCGCTCCCGCCCCTTGTGGAAGCTTGAAGGTGCCGAAGACAAGCTCCAGCTGCGCCAAGACAGCCTGCGTGACGAGGAGCTGGGCAAGGTCCTACTTTTCTTGGCCGGGAAGGACCCGAGCGGCCCTCCAGACGATTTCCTCCCGCTGTACCTCCGGGAAGACAGGGGTGGGGGGGGGAGATTGCTGCCGCCATGCCTGTCTTCAACGAGCGTGGGCTCGTGTTGACGGGGCCTCCCCCGCCGGCCGCCTCCTTGGTGGATCTGTCCTCCGACGATCCTTCCTCCGAAGCCACCGAGGAGGGGGAAGGGGAAACCTCTGCTCCGAGGCGGAGGGACCTCCTCCGCGACTTCACCGACGACGACGACGAGGGCGCACACCCGGTCATGGAGTTGGCTCGCCCCATCGGGGTCACCACGAGATCCGGGGGGACCTCGTCGAAGAAACTGAAGCAGGGGGTCGTGAAGAGGGGCAGGTCGGCGCAGGTTCCCCTGGGCAGCACTCCTCCTTCGTCGTCGCCATCCAGCATGGCGCCGACCACGTGCTCGCCTGCTCCCAAGAATGCAACTTCGGTCGCGCCCGCGAAGCCAGCACTGATGAGCCTGAAGAGGAGCTATGTCGACATGGACCAGTAAGTGTTCCTTCTTGGCCTTCCTCCTGGATCTTGACACTGTGCTTAGTATCTTCATTTGATGTTAGACCGCAGTTGTCGGCAAAGAAGAAGAAGGGGGGTGCTTAGGCCTCCAAGGTCGAGCGCGTTGCGGCGGCTTCCGCGGCTTCAACGCAAAGGGGTACAACGATTCCTGTGACTCCAGCAGCGGCGCCGTCCTCTGGAAGCTCGGAGGCCCAGCCTCGGGAGGATCGGTGTCAGGACTCCGACTCAAAGCCACACCCCATATCACTTTGTAGCCTCACGCACGGTATTCCCACTTGTGTCACCTTACCTTGCCCGGGACCATTTGCGCCTTTTGGCACACGTATATGACAGTGTCGCTAGCATCCATATGACAAGGAGCCCGGGCTAACATGGCTAGTCCTGAACCCAAAGTGACACTAACTTACAGGTACAAGCATACATGACCCAGCAACGAACGTGTCGGTCATCAGCGAGTGAATCCGGGCTGTAGCAACTGGGCTAGCAGGACACCGATGAACCGGGCTGTAGCAGGCTAACAGGACTCCAGTAGACACCGCGTGACATTTCCCCGAAGGGACAGAAACATGAACAAAGAAGGACACATGCCGGCCAGCCTAAGTGTTCCGGAGCAGTAGCAAGCTACCAAGGCTCAGTGGAAGCACTAGGAGACATTTCCCGGTAAGAGAGGCTACCAAGGATAAACAACTAGATAGTCAGATCCCACACATACCAAGCATTTCAATAGCATACACACAATATGCTTGATATGTGCAAATACAACATGGCATCACAACATGACTATACAACTCAAGTATTTTATTCAATAGGCTCCGAGGAGCGAGATATTACAAACATGGGTCTCTCGACCTAGCACTCAGAGCATACAAGTCAAAGCACATGCGAATGCTTAACATGTTTGAGTATGGACATCTACAAATCAAAAAGGCTGAGAAGCCTGACTATTTACCAGATCCTACCGAGGGCACAAGATCGTAGCTGAGGTAACAAGCTAACGTCAAAGTCCACGCGGAACTACTAGTGAGACAGAAGTCTCTCTGCAAAAACATAAAATAGGCAAACGTGAGTACAAATGTACCCAGCAAGACTTACATCAGAACTAACTACATATGCATCATTATCAACAAAGGGGGTGGTGGGGTCTAACTGCAGCAAGCCAACTTTGACTCGGTGGCTATCCTGAACTATGACTGCAAGTAACTCTTTTGAGGTGGCGCACATGAGTCCACATATTCACCATATCAATACACCACTATGGATCCGCTCCCGTCTCCCTACGAGAACGTCATCCATAGTAGTCACGCTTATGTTGCGCATTTTAGAGTATCCACTTTCACTTGTCTATGAACTGTATAGGCAACCCAGAGGTCCTTTACCGTGGACACGGCTATTCGAATAGATCATATTAACCTTGCAGGGGTGTACTTCTTCACATACACTCTCGCCACTTACCGTCATGTATCTCGGCAACCTTCAAGCGGAAGCCTGGGGTGGGTGTCGGCCATGACCTGACTAACCACCCAAGTCTCTAGTCCAGGTTTATCGCCTATTCGGGTTCCATCCGTAAGGAGATCCGGCTGGGGTGTCGCTCACGGCCCCAAATGATGTGTACACGGTTCCAAGCCCACCAAACGGCCGGCGCTTGGCATACCCGGCCATAGTGCCTAGTCTGCCCCAAGCCCACCAGTACTGGGTGCCACTTGGTAGACTACTAACACAACCTACAAACACCAGAAACTAGTTGCAACTCCTGGACAGAGATCGAATTGATTAATAAGTCAAGAGGGGCACTTAAGCATTCCAATGTGTGGTAGTAGCTGTTCATGGATCACAAACACAGAACTCAGTTCCTGAGGACGGCTTCAATGAGACAACCCACCATGTACTCCTACATGGCCTCTCACTGCTACCTTTACCAAATCGTGTTCACACACTTAGCTCACACACAGTAGGATATGCTCAACACCATTCCAATTCATCCCCATTGAATCAGACCTGACTCAACTCTAAGCAGTAGCAGGCATGACAAACAAGCATGAATGAGTAGGCACATCAGGGCTCAGACAACTCCTACTCATGCTAGTGGGTTTCATCTATTTACTGTGGCAATGACAGGTCATGCAGAGGAAAGGGGTTCAACTACCGCAGCAGGGAACAGATGAATCGTTGTTATCCTAATGCAGTAAAAGAGAGCCGAGCGAGAGAGTGGGATTGTATCGGAATGAACAAGGGGGTTTTGCTTGCATGGCACTTCTGAAGATAGTATAGTTCTTCATCGGTGTCATCGATCTCGTCGTCAGTACGTCATCTACTAAGAGGGGACAAACACCGGCACACAAGGAAGAACACAATCCATGCAATGCACAATATGATGCATGATCATGACATGGCAATATGCTGTGATTTGAGCTAATGTAACTAGCAACAGGTTAAACGGAGTTGGTTTGAATCAAAGATTCAAATTCAAACTCCATATGTGATGTTTTAAATGCCCTTCATATGATTTGTACTAAACAGTATTCATAAGTTGTTCTATTATGCATGTAAACTCCTACAGATGGATAGATTGGATTTTTCTGATCATTTTTCATATATAAATTATTTCATTCTGAGTTACGGTTGAATTTATATGAATTTTTGAAGTTTATACTAATTTTTGGAATTTTATGAATTTTTCTAAATCCAGAAAATGATTAACTGCGTTAGCATTGCGTCACTGTGATATCAGCAGGTCAACTGCGGCTGACCAAGTCAAACCTGACCAGTGGGACCCGCTGGTCAGTCTCACAGTGATGGCTAGGGTCACAGACATGTGGGCCCAGTCAACAGCCACGTCAGCATGGTCAAGCTGACGCGTGGGCCCACTGGGGTTAGGTTAAAACTAAATAGGGGTTACCCCGTGGTTAATTAGAGTGGTGGGGCTGTTATGTCAGTGACACAGGGCGAGGTTAACGTGGTAATTAGCCTCAGGATAATAACGAAGCCACGTCGGCCCTCGCCGGGGTTTCGCAGGCGGCGACCAAAACTACGGCGGAAGCTCGCTGGGGCTGCGCTACTGCCGACGGGTGGATGCGCGAAGGCCACGAGAGGATAGCCCGCAGACGCCTGCATCTAGCTGGGTGCTCAGGAGGCTACAGGGTGGCCGGAGTTGAGCACGGCGTCAACCACGGTGGCGACCGGAGTTCGGGCTCGACCGAATCCACGCCACAGAGCACGGGAGGAGCAGCAGTTGGGTGCTTTGAGCTCCTTGGGATGCACTTAGCGTGTTCGCGGGCTCAGACGCAAGCAGCAGCGGCTATGGCTGCAACGGCACCACGGCCGGCAGCGAGGGGTTCTCGGGCAAGGTGGTGGGGGCTAGCTAGAGTGCGCAAACAACAGCAGGAAGAGAAGGGGGAGATGCGGTAGCTCACAGGGAGGCCGGAGAGCGGTTCGGCGGGCTCGGGGACGCGTCGGAGACGGCAAATCGATCAGTGAAGTCCAGCGAGCAGATGCGGCGGTGACGAGCTCGAAGACGATGGCGTGGTGATCCTCGGCTTGCGTGGCTCGGCGAGGAGGAAGAGGAGGTCGCGACCGTTCTTCTGGAAGCGTCAGCGAGGCAAGGGGTGCACGACCGCCGCGGTGGAGCTCGTCGGCGTTCTCGGACGACTGTGGATGGTCACGGAAGAGAGGGACTGAGAGGGAAATCACCACGGGAGAGAGGAGGAGAGGTCAGGGTGGGGTTCGTGGCGACGTCTAGGGCGAGGGGGGGAAGCAGATGCGTGGTTAGCAGGAGGTGGCCGCGGATCGGCTGTGCACGCGCCACGCACGACGCTAGTAGGCGCAAGGAAGACGACGCACGACGGGGTGGGCTGGCCTAGCAGGCCAGCTACTGTAGCAGGTAGGCCAGGTGGCTAGAACGACAGGTAAAAGCCCAGGTGAGTCTCTCTCTCTTTTTATTTCTGTTTGCTATTTTCTGTAATTGTGTTTGGATTTATTAAAAATGCCAGAGCATTTCCAAAAAATCATACAAACTGACTGTTGCCACTATTTGGAATATTTCCAACAGTAAACATTTCAGTTTGTGATTATTTGGGCATTTAAAATATTTTATAGGATTTAAATGCTCAAATGCAAATACTATATGATTTAATTCAGTGACCCCCAATTGACCTAGAAGAATGTGCAATATTTTTGGCAGAGGTTCAAGACCAATCCAAAGATGATGAACATTTTGCGAAGGCATTTTGGGTTCATTTCAAATATTTTTATTTGAACCTAGTTGAATTCATTGTGATGCTAGGGTTTGATCAATCCCCATTTCAACTTAAGTAGAATTTAAACATGATGCAACAACATGCAAACACCAGGCAGTACCAGAAACTAGGGATGTGACAACTCACCCCCACTAAACGAGAATCTTGCCCCGAGATTCAAGACGTGAGGTAAGAAAATAGAGGGGACACAAAGCTAGCACGATCTTCACGATCCAACTGTCCTTCTCAAGGATGTTGATTCATTGCTTCATATTGATCTTGATGTCTTTGATTTCAAGATCTTCATCCAACTTGATGACGTCAGAAAGAAACTCTATCGGAAAGGATGACTGAAACTCTTCATACCAGGCTAAGGCAATTCACCAGCAATCGATTGGTGGAGTTCAAAGGAATGACATACCCAGTTTGGAAAAGAAACTTCGGTATGGAACAACTCAGCAAATGGAAGGCACATTCCAATTGATACCAACAATATAACCTAGTGACTGAGCGTGCTCTCAAGAACTTGAGCATTTCCATATTCATCAAGGTTTTACCAACATCCGTGCCAAGGATCCTGGAACCACAACATACTACCATGATGAATAGTGATGGACGATGCAGACACAAAGGAAGATAACACCTTCTCAGATTTCACCTTAGCGAGGCCAAGGGGAACAATATCTGGATGATCGACCGAGAGACATTTAGCGCTCCGCTTCTAATGTTCTCCTTGATGTGCTAGCATGAACCATTATAGTTATGGTTTGATATCTAGAACATCAAGTGTAAGGTCAGACTTCGGGAACACAAAAATACATAAGGAACTGTTGGAAATATGCCCTAGAGGCAATAATAAAAGGATTACTACTATATTTCCTTGTTCATGATAATTGTCTTTATTCATGCTATAATTGTATTATCCGTAAATCGTAATACACATGTGAATACATAGACCACAATACGTCCCTGGTGAGCCTCTAGTTGACTAGCTCGTTGATCAACAGATAGTCATGGTTTCCTGACTATGGACATTAGATGTCGTTGATAACGGGATCACATCATTAGGAGAATGATGTGATGGACAAGACCCAATCCTAAGCATAGCACAAGATCGTACTTTTACAATGTCAAGTATCTCTTCCTTAGACCATGAGATCGTGTAACTCCCGGATACCGTAGGAGTGCTTTGGGCCTACCAAACGTCACAACGTAACTGGGTGACTATAAAGGTGCACTACAGGTATCTCCGAAAGTGTCTATTGGGTTGACACGAATCGAGACTGGGATTTGTCACTCCGTATAACGGAGAGGTATCACTGGGCCCACTCGGTAGTGCATCATCATAATGAGCTCAAAGTGACCAAGTGTTTGATCACGGGATCATGCATTACAGTACGAGTAAAGTGACTTGCCGGTAACGAGACTGAACGAGGTATTGGGATACCGACGATCGAGTCTCGGGCAAGTAACATACCGTCTGACAAAGGGAATAGTATACGGGGTTGCTTGAACCCTCGACATCGTGGTTCATCCGATGAGATCATCGAGGAGTATGTGGGAGACAACATGGGTATCCAGATCCCGTTGTCGGTTATTGACCGGAGAGCCGTCTCGGTCATGTCTACATGTCTCCCGAACCCGTAGGGTCTACACACTTAAGGTTCGGTGACGCTAGGTTTGTATGAATATGAGTGTGCAGCAAACCGAATGTTGTTCGGAGTCCCGGATGAGATCCCGGACATCACGAGGAGTTTCGGAATGATCCGGAGGTAAAGAATTATATATAGGAGGTGCTGTTTCGGCCATCGGGAAAGTTTCGGGGTCACCCGGTATTGTACCGGGACCACCGGAAGGGTCCCGGGGGTCCACCGGGTGGGGCCACCTATCCCGGAGGGCCCCATGGTCTGAAGTGGGAGGGGAAACAGCCCCTAGTGGGCTGGTGCGCCACCCCCCTTGGCCCCCCCCTGCGCCTAGGGTTGGAAACCCTAGGTGGGGGGGGGGGGCGCACCACTTGCCTTGGGGGGCACTCTACCCCCCTGGCCGCCGCCCCCTTGGGAGATTGCATCTCCCAGGGCTGGCGCCCCCCCTGGGGGCCTATATAAAGGAGGGCAGGGGGGAGGGCAGCCGCACCCAAGTCTTGGCGCCTCCCTCCCCTTGCTACACCTCGTCCTCCTCCCGCAGTAGCTTGGCGAAGCCCTGCCGGAGTTCTACTGCATCCACCACCACGCCGTCGTGCTGCTGGATCATCATCAACCTCTCCTTCCCCCTTGCTGGATCAAGATAGAGGAGACGTCACGCTGACCGTACGTGTGTTGAACGCGGAGGTGCCGTCCGTTCGGCGCTAGGATCTCCGGTGATAGGATCACGACGAGAACGACTACTTCAACCCCGTTCTTTTGAACGCGTCCGCTCGCGATCTACAAAGTGGTATGTAGATGCATCTCTCCTTTCACTCGTTGCTTAGATGAACTCATAGATGGATCTTGGTGAAACCGTAGGAAATTTTTTATTTTCTGCAACATTCCCCAACAGTGGTATCAGAGCTAGGTCTATGCGTAGTTCTCTATTGCACGAGTAGAACACAATTTTGTTGTGGGCGTAGATCTTGTCAACTTGCTTGCCGCTACTAGTCTTTTCTTGCTTCAATGGTATTGTGGGATGAAACGGCCCGGACCGACCTTACACGTATGCTTACGTGAGATAGGTTCCACCGACTGACATGCACTAGTTGCATAAGGTGGTTAGCGGGTGTCTGTCTCTCCTACTTTAGTTGGAGCGGATTCGACGAAAAGGGTCCTTATGAAGGGTAAATAGAAGTTGACAAAATCACGTTGTGGTTATTCATAGGTAAGAAAACGTTCTTGCTAGAACCCAATTGCAGCCACGTAAAAGATGCAACAACAATTAGAGGACGTCTAACTTGTTTTGCAGCAATTGTCATGTGATGTGATATGGCCAGAAGTTGTGATGAATGATGAATGATATATTGTGATGTATGAGATCATGTTCTTGTAATAGGAATCACGACTTGCATGTCGATGAGTATGACAACCGGCAGGAGCCATAGGAGTTGTCTTTATTTTTGTATGACCTGCGTGTCATTGAAGAACGCCATGTAAATTACTTTACTTTATTGCTAAACGCGTTAGCCATAGAAGTAGAAGTAGTCGTTGGCGTGACAACTTCATGAAGACACGATGATGGAGATCATGATGATGGTGATCATGGTGTCATGCCGGTGACGAAGATGATCATGGAGCCCCGAAGATGGAGATCGAAGGAGCTATATGATATTGGCCATATCATGTCACTACTTTATATAATTGCATGTGATGTTTCTTATGTTTATGCATTTTGTTTACTTAGAACGACGGTAGTAAATAAGATGGTCCCTTATAATAATTTCAAGAAAGTGTTCCCCCTAACTGTGCGCCGTTGCTAAAGTTCGTCATTTTCGAAGCACCACGTGATGATCGGGTGTGATAGATCCTTACGTTCACATACAACGGGTGTAAGATAGTTTTAAACATGCAGAAACACTTAGGGTTAACTTGACGAGCCTAGCATGTACAGACATGGCCTCGGAACACAAGAGACCGAAAGGTCGAACATGAGTCGTAGGGAAGATACGACCAACATGGAGATGTTCACCGATGATGACTAGTCCGTCTCACGTGATGATCGGACACGGCCTAGTCGACTCGGATCGTGTAACACTTAGATGACTAGAGGGATGTCAATCTGAGTGGGAGTTCATTAAATAATTTGATTAGATGAACTTAATTATCATGAACTTAGTCTAAAGTCTTTGCAAAATATGTCTTGTAGATCAAATGGCCAACGCTCATGTCAACATGAACTTCAACGTGTTCCTAGAGAAAACCAAGCTGAAAGATGATGGCAGCAACTATTCGGACTGGGTCCGGAACACGAGGATCATCCTCATAGCAGCCAAGAAAGATTATGTCCTAGAAGCACCGCTAGGTGAAGCACCCATCCCAGAGAACCAAGACGTTATGAACACTTGGCAATCACGTGCTGATGATTACTCCCTCATTCAGTGCGGCATGCTTTACAGCTTAGAACCGGGGCTCCAAAAGCATTTTGAGCGACACGGAGCATATGAGATGTTCGAGCAGCTGAAAATGGTTTTTCAAGCTCATGCCTGGGTCGAGAGATATGAAGTCTCCGACAAGTTCTATAGTTGTAAGATGGAGGAAAACAGTTCTGTCAGTGAGCACATACTCAAAATGTCTGGGTTGCACAACCGCCTGTCCCAGCTGGAGATCAACCTCCCGGACGAGGCGGTCATTGACAGAATCCTTCAGTCGCTCCCACCATGCTACAAGAGCTTTGTGCTGAACTACAATATGCAGGGGATGGTGAAGACCATTCCTGAGGTATTTTCAATGCTGAAGTCAGCAGAGGTTGAAATCAAGAAAGAACACCAA
The DNA here is from genome assembly GCF_018294505.1 of Triticum aestivum. Classification (NCBI taxonomy): domain Eukaryota; kingdom Viridiplantae; phylum Streptophyta; class Magnoliopsida; order Poales; family Poaceae; genus Triticum; species Triticum aestivum. Next base: position 353,020,735 of record NC_057798.1, read on the forward strand.
GTGTTGATGGTCAATAAGACCACTAAGTTCAAGAAGGGCAAGGGTAAGAAGAACTTCAAGAAGGACGGCAAAGATGTTGCCGCGCCCGGTAAGCCAGTTGCCAGGAAGAAGTCAAAGAATGGACCCAAGCCTGAGACTGAGTGCTTTTATTGCAAAGGGAAGGGTCACTGGAAGCGGAAGTGCCCCAAATACTTAGCGGATAAGAAGGCCGGCAACACTAAATGTATATTTGATATACATGTAATTGATGTGTACCTTACCAGTACTCGTAGTAACTCCTGGGTATTTGATACCGGTGTCATTGCTCATATTTGTAACTCACAGTAGGAGCCGCGGAATAAGCAGAGACTGGCGAAGGACGAGGTGACGATGCGCGTCGGGAATGGTTCCAAGGTCGATGTGATCGCCGTCGGCACGCTACCTCTACATTTACCTACGGGATTAGTTTTAAACCTCAATAATTGTTATTTAGTGCCAAGTTTGACCATGAACATTGTATCTGGATCTCGTTTGATGCGAGATGGCTACTCATTTAAATCCGAGAATAATGATTGTTCTACTTATATGAGAGATATGTTTTATGGTCATGCCCCGATGGTCAATGGCTTATTCTTAATGAATCTCGAACACAATGTTACACATATTCATAGTGTGAATACCAAAAGATGTAAAGTTGATAACGATAGTCCCACATACTTGTGGCACTGCCGCCTTGGTCACATTGGTGTCAAGCGCATGAAGAAGCTCCATGCTGATGGACTTTTAGAGTCTCTGGATTATGAATCATTTGACACATGCGAACCATGCCTCATGGGCAAAATGACCAAGACCCCGTTCTCCGGAACAATGGAGCGAGCAACCAACTTATTGGAAATCATACATACTGATGTGTGTGGTCCAATGAGCGTTGAGGCTCGCAGAGGATATCGTTATGTTCTCACTCTCACTGATGACTTGAGTAGATATGGGTATGTCTACTTGATGAAACACAAGTCTGAGACCTTTGAAAAGTTCAAGGAATTTTAGAATGAAGTAGAGAATCAACATGACCGAAAGATAAAATTCTTACGATCGGATCGTGGAGGAGAATATTTAAGTCACGAATTTGGTACACACTTAAGAAAATGTGGAATCGTTTGACAACTCACGCCGCCTGGAACACCTCAGCGTAACGGTGTGTCCGAACGTCATAATCGCACTCTATTGGATATGGTGCGATCTATGATGTCTCTTACCGATTTACCGCTATCATTTTGGGGATACGCTCTAGAGACAGCTACATTCACTTTAAATAGGGCACCGTCTAAATCCGTTGAGACGACACCATATGAATTTGGTTTGGGAAGAAACCTAAGTTGTCGTTTCTAAAAGTTTGAGGATGTGATGCTTATGTCAAGAAACTTCAACCAGAAAAGCTCGAACCCAAGTTGGAAAAATGCGTCTTCGTAGGATACCCTAAGGAAACCATTGGGTATACCTTCTACTTAAGATCCGAGGGCAAGATCTTTGTTGCCAAGAATGGATCCTTTCTGGAAAAAGAGTTTCTCTCGAAAGGAGTAAGTGGGAGGAAAGTAGAACTCGATGAAGTACTACCTCTTGAACCGGAAAGTAGTGCAGCTCAGGAAAATGTTCCTGTGGTGCTTACACCGACTGGAGAGGACATTAATGATGATGATCAAGGTACTTAGGATCAAGTTGCTACTGAACTTCGTAGGTCCACAAGGACACATTCCACACCAGAGTGGTATGGCAACCCTGTCCTAGAAATCATGTTGTTAGACAACAGTGAACCTTCGAACTATGAAGAAGCGATGGCGGGCCCAGATTCCAACAAATGGCTAGAAGCCATGCAATCTGAGATAGAATCCATGTATGAAAACAAAGTATGGACTTTGACTGACTTGCCCGATGATCGGCGAGCGATAGAAAACAAATGGATTTTTAGAAGAAGACGGACGCGGATGGTGATATCACCATCTATAAAGCTCGACTTGTCGCTAAGGGTTATCGGCAAGTTCAAGGGATTGATTACAATGAGATTTCTCTCCCGTAGCAAAGCTTAAGTCCGTATGAATCATGTTAGCAATTGCCGCATACTATGATTATGAGATATGGCAGATAGACGTCAAAACGGCATTCCTTAACGGTTATCTTAAGGAAGAGTTGTATATGATGCAGCCGGAAGGTTTTGTCGATCCTAAGAATGCTAACAAAGTGTGCAAGCTCCAGAGATCCATTTATGGGCTGGTGCAAGCATCTCGGAGTTGGAACATTCTCTTTGATGAGATGATCAAAGCGTTTGGGTTTATGCAGACTTATGGAGAAGCCTGCGTTTACAAGAAAGTGAGTGGGAGCTCTGTAGCATTTCTCATATTATATGTAGATGACATACTTTTGATGGGAAATGATATAGAATTCTTGGACATCATTAAGGCCTACTTGAATAAGTGTTTTTCAATGAAGGACCTTGGAGAAGATGCTTACATATTAGGCATCAAGATCTATAGGGATAGATCGAGACGCCTCATAGGTCTTTCACAAAGCACATACCTTGATAACATTTTGAAGAAGTTCAAAATGGATCAGTCCAAGAAAGGGTTCTTGCCTGTACTGCAAGGTGTGAGATTGAGCTCGGCTCAATGCCCGACCACGGCAAAAGATAAAGAAGAGATGAGTGTCATCCCCTATGCCTCAGCCATAGGATCTATTATGTATGCCATGCTGTGTACCAGACCTGATGTAAACCTTGCTATAAGTTTGTAGGAAGGTACCAAAGTAATCCCGGCAAGGAACACTGGACAGCGGTCAAGAATATCCTGAAGTACCTAAAAAGGACAAAGGACATGTTTCTCGTTTATGGAGGTGATGAAGAGCTTGTCGTAAAGGGTTACGTCGACGCTAGCTTCGACACAGATCTGGATGACTCTAAGTAACAAACTGGATACATGTATATGTTGAACGGTGGAGCAGTAAGCTGGTGCAGCTGCAAGCAGAGCATCGTGGCGGGATCTACATGTGAAGCGGAGTACGTGGCAGCCTCGGAGGCAGCGCATGAAGCGATTTGGGTGAAGGAGTTCATCACCGACCTAGCAGTCATACCCAATGCGTCGGGGCCGATCAAACTCTTCTGTGACAACACTAGAGCTATTGCCCTTGCCAAGGAGCCCAGGTTTCACAAGAAGACCAGGCACATCAAGCGTCGCTTCAACTCCATCCGTGAAAATGTTCAAGATGGAGACATAGATATTTGCAAAGTACATACGGATCTGAATGTCGCAGATCCGTTGACTAAACCTCTCTCGCGAGCAAAACATGATCAACACCAGAACTCTATGGGTTTTCGATTCATCACAATGTAACTAGATTATTGACTCTAGTGCAAGTGGGAGACTGTTGGAAATAAGCCCTAGAGGCAATAATAAAAGGATTATTATTATATTTCCTTGTTCATGATAATTGTCTTTATTCATGCTATAATTGTATTATCCGGAAATTGTAATACACGTGTGAATACATAGACCACAATACGTCCCTGGTGAGCCTCTAGTTGACTAGCTCGTTGATCAACAGATAGTCATGGTTTCCTGATTATGGACATTAGATGTCGTTGATAACGGGATCACATCATTAGGAGAATGATGTGATGGACAAGACCCAATCCTAAGCATAGCACAAGATCGCGTAGTTCGTTTTGCTAGAGCTTTTCCAATGTCAAGTATCTCTTCCTTAGACCATGAGATCGTGTAACTCCCGGATACCGTAGGAGTGCTTTGGGTGTACCAAACGTCACAACGTAACTGGGTGACTATAAAGGTGCACTACAGGTATCTCCGAAAGTGTCTGTTGGGTTGACACGGATCGAGACTGGGATTTGTCACTCCGTATAACGAAGAGGTATCACTGGGCCCACTCGGTAGTGCATCATCATAATGAGCTCAAAGTGACCAAGTGTTTGGTCACGGGATCATGCATTACGGTATGAGTAAAGTGACTTGCCGGTAACGAGACTGAACGAGGTATTCTGATACCGACGATCGAGTCTCGGGCAAGTAACATACCGTCTGACAAAGGGAATAGTATACAGAGTTGCTTGAACCCTCGACATCGTGGTTCATCCGATGAGATCATCGAGGAGTATGTGGGAGCCAACATGGGTATCCAGATCCCGCTGTTGGTTATTAACCGGAGAGCCGTCTCGGTCATGTCTACATGTCTCCCAAACCCGTAGGGTCTACACACTTAAGGTTCGGTGACGCTAGGGTTGTATGAATATGAGTATGCAGCAAACCGAATGTTGTTCGGAGTCCCGGATGAGATCCCGGATGTCACGAGGAGTTTCGGAATGATCCGGAGGTAAAGAATTATATATAGGAAGTGCTGTTTCGGCCATCGGGAAAGTTTCGGGGTCACCCGGTATTGTACCGGGACCACCGGAAGGGTCCCGGGGGTCCACCGGGTGGGGCCACCTATCCCGGAGGGCCCCGTGGGCTGAAGTGGGAGGGGAACCAGCCCCTAGTGGGCTGGTGCGCCCCCCTTGCCCCCCCTAAGCCTAGGGTTGGAAACCCTAGGTGGGGGGAGGGCGCACCACTTGCCTTGGGGGGCACTCCACCCCCCTGGCCGCCGCCCCCTTGGGAGATTGCATCTCCCAGGGCTGGCGCCCCTCCTAGGGGCCTATATAAAGGAGGGCAGGGGGGAGCGCAGCCGCACCCAAGTCCTGGTGCCTCCCTCCCCCTGCTACACCTCGTCCTCCTGCCGCAGCAGCTTGGCGAATCCCTGCCGGAGTTCTGCTGCATCCACCACCACGCCGTCGTGCTGCTGGATCATCATCAACCTCTCCTTCCCCCTTGCTGGATCAAGACGGAGGAGACGTCACACTGACCGTACGTGTGTTGAACGCGGAGGTGCCGTCCGTTCGGCACTAGGATCTCCGGTGATAGGATCATGACGAGAACGACTACTTCAACCCCATTCTTTTGAACGCTTCCGCTCGCGATCTACAAAGTGGTATGTAGATGCATCTCTCCTTTCACTCGTTTCTTAGATGAACTTATAGATGGATCTTGGTGAAACCATAGGAAATTTTTTATTTTCTGCAACGTTCCCCAATAGGAACAACTTCTAGAGTAAATCCTATGAGATCCTTATGGGGAGGTGGCCAACTTCCTCAATCAAGACACTATAAGAATAGGTCTTCCAGCAGGGTGTGTTGGCCACGACATCCACCTTACCGCGTTATAGAGGGACCAATATTATAGTTCTTGGGAAACGTTCCAACCAACATATCTGCCTGAGATCCAGATCTGGTTGGTGTCAGAATATTCCAGACTCGTCAAGTCCAGAAATAAAAACTAAAGTTCGCAACACAAATCGACGAGATGACGTTGTGAGATTCTCGGGAAATGGACTACGGTAGTAAGCTCCAAAACATGAGCTGGTTCTGCTACAAGCATGTGAACACGTTGTCCCAGACAAGCATGATCACATGGTAGTCTTACAACAAAACACTACCGAGTTCTGGTTGGGAACCATCATTGAGGATATCGAAGTCCATGCATAAGGTATACTCTTAAGAAGGAACTTCTTCTCCTTGAACAAGTCAATCAGTGGCTTGGTGTGCTTGGGAACATATATAGAATGGAGGCGGCCAACCTATCAAACCATAGAGTACTTTGCACATGCATGACTAACTTGGGAGGATTCCAAGGAAGCAAAAACAATCTTTCTTGAACTCACGGCGGCAACTTACGTCAAGTGCACATGAATTAGAGAAAATCACTTCTTTCATCCAACACATGCTTCATGAACAGGACATGAAGATAATGCTTATAGAAGTTTTCGATAGTAGCTGGATGTTCAGCACGGATCATGGAGAAATTATCAATGTTGCTGATGGGATCAACAATAATTTATCTAGGTTTCCATATAAGTGGAGTTCCACAGTTATGTGAACAAGGTGATAGCATTGGTCAGACCAAGAGATATAATGGTGTATGCTCAAGGAGACAACCACGAGTAAGACAACATTACGAATATCGATGGTTCTAATTTGATTCGAGGATAGTCCATACTCAAATCAAAGTTTGGACAAGACAATAGAACCAACAACTGATCACGGGGATCAGTTGATGAAGATATCATCTCTCTTCAACATACATACAAGATACCCCTTAAAATGATCTAAATTGGACAAGCTTTTATCTTCCAACTCTTCAAGTTGTTGTTTAGCTTATCCAACTAGCTCAGGGTATTCGACACGGATTCTTGGAGAAAGGGTGGTTCATAGAGAAACCATCTTGATCACGAACTCAACATAGCGGTCAGGTGATGACCCGGTGATACTTATGAGAAGATAATCGGAAAATCACGAACCACCGATATGTTACTAAGCTCGAGAACAATCTTTCTTTGGAAGCAAGATGATATGATTAAATGGGCGAGGATTTGACAAAATCCTAACTCATCAATCGAAGAGTGCACTAGGAAAGTGGACTAAGAAGCACGATCAATCTTAGAATAGTGATTCAGTAACCAACATGGTAAGAATGATATTAATGTCCATTAACTACCAAGCAACAGAGTTGCTAGGAGTATAGATTTCACACATCACGATTCACTTGTCGGTGTTCCAGTTACAATAACACAGAACCGAGGAATGAATAATGATGGCAAGAAGTATCACTGTATCAAGAGTTCATAGGATGGTGTGCAATTCCCATGATATTCTTAATATAAAGATGGTAATACTCCAAGGTAGAACAGAACATGAACTAAGTTGGCATTTTGATCTGCGGAATACAACTGCTTTGACCCAATCCTGGAAATGGACAAGGTACTGGAGTTTGTTTCTCCTAGTCATTCTAGAATAGAATGGCTCGATGGACCACAGAGTAATAGGCATCGATGAACGTGACTGCACAACTACTCCTTACTATCAATTGATAAACGAAGGTCAGAATACAACTAAAAATGGACAACTCAAACGAACATATGATTTTCTGAGTTGTGGATGCATGGATTATATGTGAACCAAGTTCAGCAGGTTTCTTTTGGATAACCCATGCAGAAAGGTATAACTGGCAGAGTCACAATATAGAGTAGAGAACTCATCGAGAACACTCTGACTGTGATCTTTCGGTTCAACGAGGAACTTCTGCCATCTTGGTCCATGGTATTGGAAGAAGGGTTTACCACGGACCTCGAAAACTATCACAAAGGTTACTAATATCCTAAAGGAACGAGCAAACACTATCAACACGAAGTAAGTAGTGTGAATCTCGGGTTCAAAACTCAAGAATAGAATGCCTACTAACTAAATGGCATCACGGGATGCTTTCGAGAATAATGTCCAGAATCATCACACTGTGAACAAATAACATGGAAGGATTACTAGGTGATCCCCTAAGACACCTAGGGTCATAATAATAGTTCCAACATATATGTTGAGGCAATAGAATACCTCAACTCAACAATTAGTTTGATTAACCTGGCCTAAAGGAACATCGAAACCAGAGGGAAAGGATTTTGCAAATGCATCAGATTGTTTAGAAACCTGAGATGACTCGGACAGCATAACGGCTACAACTGCTCAAAAGGATTTAAGACATCCTGCAAAATGGTGGCATAACCACTCGATCATCACAATATCAAGATTCTGAGGCCAACTATGAATACACAGAAGTAGTAGGAACTAAACTGGAGCTTAACTCCAACAATCTTATAAGTCTACGGATTAGTAACACGCGATCCTAATAGAAAGAAAAGAAGGCCTAGTTCCTTAACCCCGCAGGAAAGATAAGATGACTCAGATCAGAAGGGCATAAGGTATAAGGAGTAAAAAGAGCCTTATGTTCCCATCCACAATCAATTCCCTTATATAACTAAAGACTTTCTAGACTCAACTTCGACCAGTTTGGCTTGGTAATCCTACAGGCAGTCAAGCTCTGATACCAAAGCTGTCAGAACCACAACTCAAAGCCACACCGATCTTGCATGTAAAACCTCATATCACTTTGTAGCCTCATGCACGGTATTCCCACGGGTGTCGCCTTACCTTGCCCGGGACTATTTGTGCCTTTTGGCACACGTATATGACAATGTCTCTAGCATCCATATGACAAGGAGCCCGGGCTGACATGGCTAGTCGTGAACCCAAAGTGGCACTAACTTACACGGACATGCATACATGACCCAGCAACGAACGTGTCAGTCATCAGCGAGTGAATCCGGGCTGTAGCAATTGGGCTAGCAGGACTCCGGTGAACCGGGCTGTAGTAGGCTAACAGGACTCCGGTAGACACAGCGTGACATTTCCCCGAAGTGACAGACACAGGAACGAAGAAGGACACATGCCGGCCAGCCTAAGTGTTCCGGAGAAGTAGCAAGCTACCAAGGCTTAGTGGAAGCACTAGGAGACATTTCCCGGTAAGAGAGGCTACCGAGGATAAACAACTAGATAGTCAGATCCCACACATACCAAGCATTTCAATAACATACACACAATATGCTTGATATGTGCAAATACAACATGGCATCACAACATGACTCTACAACTCAAGTATTTTATTCAATAGGCTCCGAGGAGCGAGATATTACAAACATGGGTCTCTTGACCCAGCACTCAGAGCATACAAGTCAAAGCACATGCGGAAGCTTAACATGTCTGAGTACAGACATCTAAAAATCAAAAAGGCTGAGAAGCCTGACTATCAACCAGATCCTGCCGAGGGCACAAGATCATAGCTGAGGTAACAAGCTAACGTCGAATTCCACGCGGAACTACTAGTGAGACGGAATTCTCTCTGCAAAAACATAAAATAGGCAAATGTGAGTACAAATGTACCCAGCAAGACTTACATCAGAACTAACTACATATGCATCATTATCAACAAAAGGGGTGGTGGAGTTTAAGTGCAGCAAGCCAGCTATGACTCGGTGGCTATCCTGAACTAAGATTGCAAGTAACTCTTTTGAGGTGGCGCACACGAGTCCACATATTCACATATCAATACACCACTATGGATCCGCTCCCGTCTCCCTACGAGAACGCCATCCATAGCACTCACGCTTATCTTGCGCATTTTAGAGTATCCAGTTTCACTTGTCTATGAACTGTATAGGCAACCCAGAGGTCCTTTACCGCAGACACGGCTATTCGAATAGATCATATTAACCCTGCAGGGGTGTACTTCTTCACACACGCTCTCGCCACTTACCGCCATGTACACGTCATATATCTCGGCAACCTTCAAGCGGAAGCCTGGCGAGGGTTTCGGCCACGGCCTGACTAACCACACAAGTCTCTAGTATAGGTTTATCGCCTATTCGGGTTCCATCCACAAGGAGATCTGGCTGGGGTGTCGCTCAAGGCCCCAAACGATGTGTACAGGGTTCCCAGCCCACCAAACAGGCGTCACTTGGCATACCCGGCCACGGTGCCTAGTCTGACCCAAGCCCACATGTACCGGCTGCCACTTGGTAGACTACTAACACAACCTACGAACACCAGAAACTAGTTGCAACTCCTGGATAGAGATCGAGTTGATTAATTAGTCGAGAGGGGCACTTAAGCATTCCAATGTGTGGTAGTAGCTGTTCATGGATCACAAACACAGAACTCAGTTCCTGAGGACGGCTTCAATGACACAACCCACCATGTACTCCTACATGGCCTCTCACCGCTACCTTTACCAAATCGTGTTCACACACTTAGCTCACACACAGTAGGATATGCTCAACACCATTCCAATTCATCCCTGATGAATCATACCTGACTCAACTCTAGGCAGTAGCAGGCATGACAAACAAGCATGAATGAGTAGGCACATCAGGGCTCAGACAACTCCTACTCATGCTAGTGGGTTTCATCTATTTACTATAGCAATGACAGGTCATGTAGAGGAAAGGGGTTCAACTACCCCAGCAGGTAATAGATGAATCGTTGTTGCCCTAATGCAGCAAAAGAGAGCAGGAGCGAGAGAGTGGGATTGTATCGGAATGAAGAAGGGGGTGTTGCTTGCCTGGAACTTCTGAAGATAGTATAGTTCTTCATCGGTGCGATCGATCTCGTCGTCGGTACATCGTCAACTGAGAGGGGACAAACACTGGCACACAAGAAAGAACACAATCAATGCAATGCACAATATGATGCATGATCATGACATGGCAATATGCTGTGATTTGAGCTAATGTAACTAGCAACATGTTAAATGGAGTTGGTTTGAATCAAAGATTCAAATTCAAACTCCATATGTGATGTTTTAAATGCCCTTCATATGACTTGTACTAAACAGTAGTCATAAGTTGTTCTATTATGCATGAAACTAGTACAGATGGATAGATTGGATTTTTCTGATTGTTTTTCGTATATAAATTATTTCATTCTGAGTTACAGTTGAATTTATATGAATTTTTGAAGTTTACACTAATTTCTGGAATTTTCTGAATTATTTCTAAATCCAGAAAATGATTAACTACGTTAGCATTGTGTCACTGTGACATCAGCAGGTCAGCTGCAGCTGACCAGGTCAAACCTGACCAGTGGGACCCGCAGGTCAGTCTCATAGTGATGGCTAGGGTCACAGACATGTGGGCCCAGTCAATAGCCATGTCAGCATGGTCAAGCTGACGCGTGGGCCTACTGGGGTTAGGTTAGAACTAAACAGGGGTTACCCCATGGTTAATTAGAGTGGTGGGGCTGGTCTGTTAGTGACACAGGGTGAGGTTAACACGGTAATTAGCCTCAGGCTAATGACGAAGCCACGTCGGCCCTCGCCGGGGTTTCATCGGCGGCGACCAAAACTACGGCGGAAGCTCGCCGGGGCTGCGCTACTGGCGGCCGGTGGACACACGAAGGCCACGAGAGGATAGCCCGCAGATGCCCGCATCTAGCTGGGTGCTCGGGAGGCCGCGGGGGCCGGAGTTGAGCACGACGTCAACCACGGCGGCGGCCGGAGTTCGAGCTCGACTGAATCCACGCCACGGAGCACGGTTGGAGCAGCAGTTGGGTGCTTTGAGCTCCTTGGGATGCACTGAGCGTGTTGGCGGGCTCAGACACAAGCAACAGTGGTTGTGGCCGCGACGGCATCATGGCTAGCGGCGAGGGTTTCTCGGGCAAGGTGGTGGGGGCTAGCTAGAGTGCGCAAACAACAGCAGGAAGAGAAAGGGGAGATGCGGTACCTTACAGGGAGGCCGAAGAGCGGTTCGGCAGGCTCGGGGATGCGTCGGAGATGGCGAATCGATCGGTGAAGTCCGGCGAGCAGATGCAGAGGTGACGAGCTCGAAGACGATGGCGTGGTGATCCTCGGCTTGCGTGGCTCGGGGAGGAGGAAGAGGAGGTCGCGGCCGTTCTCCTGGAAGCGTCAGCGAGGCAAGGGGTGCACGATGGCCGCGGTGGAGCTCGTCGGCGTTCTCGGGCGCTTGCGGACGGTCGTGGGAGAGAGGGACTGAGAGGGAAATCGCCATGGGAGAGAGGAGGTGAGGTCAGGGGGGTGTGGCGACGTCCAGGGCGAGGGGGGGGGGGAAGCAACTGCGTGGCTAGCAGGAGGTGGCCGCAGCTCGGCTGTGCGCGCTCCACGCGCGATGCCAGTAGGCGCGAGGAAGACGACGCGCGATGGGGTGGGCTGGCCTAGCAGGCCGGCTACTATAGCAGGTAGGCCAGGTGGCTAGAACGACAGGTAAAAGCCCAGGTGAGTCTCTCTCTCTTTTTATTTCTCTTTCCTATTTTCTGTAATTGTGTTTGGATTTATTAAAAATGCCAGAGCATTTCCAAAAAATCATACAAACTGACTGTTACCACTGTTTGGAATATTTCCAGTAGTAAACATTTCAGTTTGTGATTATTTGGGCATTTAAAATATTTTATAGGATTTAAATGCTTAAATGCAAACACTGTATGATTTAATTAACTGACCCCCAATTGACCTAGAAAACTGTGCAATATTATTGGCAGAGGTTCAAGACTAATCCAAAGATGATGAACATTTTGTGAAGGCATTTTGGGTTCATTTCAAATATTTTTATTTGAACCTAGTTGAATTCTTTGTGATGCTAGGGTTTGATCAATCCCCATTTCAACTTAAGTAGAATTTAAACATGATGCAACAAGATGCAAACACCAGGCAGTACCAGAAACTAGGGATGTGACAACTGGCCTCCGCGGCAGGCCTGACCCTCGCGGCAGCCATCCCCAACGCGACTGCTGAGTATGCGAGGCCTCTGGAGCCCCCTGTTATTCCTGCTGCCGCAGCTCCACCAGTCTTGGCACCAGGAGCGCCTCTTCTTTCAACCACCACGCCGTCAGGCCATGGTGCTTCTGCCGCCTCTAGGGCCCTGGAAGAGGCCCGATCCGCGCTGGATCGGCTCTAGGGTGATCTTCAAGGTCCGGACCGGCGCGCGGTGTCAGGGCGCCTAGAGCTGGTCTTGGGGTGGTTCCTGGCCGATTCTTCCATCTGGTCGGCCTAGAGTCAAGCTGCGATATCCGTGGAGGAGGCCCGAAACATGGACAACGTAGCCACTGCTGAGTGTGACGTGGTGCTGAAGGAGGCCAAGGACGCCCATAGTGGTGCTATGCAGCGGAGGCTGAGCTGAAGGCCCTTCGGGATCAGCAGGCCGCCTAGGCCGGCCAACTCCAGGAGCGAGAGGAGAAGCTAAAGGCTCAGGAGGCTGCAGTTGTTTATCGCGACGCTGAGCTGAAGCATGCAGCCCAGGAGCAGGTCGCAGAATGCGGCCGCCTGGAGAAGTTGAAAGAGGAGGCGAGGGCGGCCCAGGAGTCCCTTGCCGAGGCCGAGAAAGCTGCCACCAAGGAGCGCGACACCTTCATCTCCCTCAAGGCGAGGTTCCACAAGGCGCGACAGGAACTCTTTAGGAGCGATCCCCAGGGGGCAGTGGTGACCCCGAAGGAGGGCCCTGTCGCTCTACTCCCTGAGCTTGTTGAGGTGCTCGAGGACGTCGTCGCTGGGTATGGCTCCATGGTGGAAGGTGAGGCTCGCATACTCTCTTCCTCGGCCGTGACGCGCGCCTTCAGCCATCTTTATCTCCGGGAGGCCAGCTTCAACTTCGCCAGCTTTCTCGAGCCCGTGGATCATAACTCCTGCGACGCTGCTGCTGACACAGTGAAGGTTCAGGTGGATGCCCTGCTGGACAAGTTCCTCGCTGTCGGTCCCACGACTGGAGCCGAGGGCAAGGGCGACGGCAACATCGTCGATGACGGGACTCCACAGGCGGGCGACGGCGGTGGCCAAGGCTGAAGAGGTGGCTCGGCGGTGGTGCTCCTTCCTGTTTTTATTCTGCAACATGTACCATGACTCGTGGAGGCGTTAGAACTTATGCTTGTAACAATATGTTTTTTAATAATTAGCTTATGGTTTTGCGACTTCTTTTTCCGTTTGCTTTATCGTTCTGCGTCGGCAGGGCCCGACCCCGTGCGTACTCAGGCGTCGCTGGGTCGTTCGGATTGCCAGGACGAGGCCATGGGGTGAGGGACTATGTGTCCAGTTAGGCTTCTGAGACACGATGCTCAAGAGTCCCCCTTGACGTACGAACAACTTGGGAAAGGAGGTGCAAGGGCAAGCCTTGGCGTTCTGTGTCGGCAGGGCCCGGCCCCGTGCATACCTCAGCCGCCATGGGGTCATCCGGATTGCAAGGACGAGACCAAGGGGTGAGGGAATACGTGTCCAGTTAGGATCTTGAGACACGATGCTCAGGAGTCCCCCTTGACATACGAACCGCTTGGGAAAGGAGGGATGAGAGTTAGGCCTTGGTGTTTTGCGTCGGCAAGGCCCAACCCCGTGCATACCTCAGCCGCCGTCGGCTCGCCCGGATCAGCAGGACGAGACCAAGGGGTGAGGGGCTATGTGGCCAGTTAGGCTCCTGAGACACGATTCTCAGGAGTCCCCCTTGACGTACGAACAGACCATCGTACCTTTCCTCACCGATCTCTAATGTCTACTACACAACTTTATTCTTGTAGACACGTGTTGGGCCTCCAAGCGCAGAGTTTTGTAGACAGTAGCAATTTTCCCTCAAGGGCATGACCTAAGGTTTATCAATCTGTGAGAGGTGTAGGATGAAGATGGTCTCTCTCAAAAGACCCTGCAACCAAATACAAGAAATCTCTTGTGTCCCCAACACACCCAATACAATGGAAAATTGTATAGGCGCACTAGTTCGGCGAAGAGATGGTGATAAAAGTGTAATATGGATGGTAGAAATATATTTTTATAATCTGAATATAGTAAAATAGTAAGGTAGCAAATAGTAATCAGGCACAAAAATGGTGTTGCAATGCTTAAAAATGAGGCCTAGGGTCTGTACTTTCGCTAGTGCAACCTCTCAACAATGCTAACATAGTTGGATCATATGATTATCCCTCAAAGTGCAATAAAGAATCACTCCCGAGTTCCTATTAGCGGAGAACAAAATATAGGAACTGTTTGTAGGGCAGGAAACCAACTCAAAGCTATTCTTTCCGTTTGATCTATTCAAGAGTTCGTACGAAAATAACACAAAGCTATTTTTTCCGTTCGATCTATCCTAGAGTTCGTACTAGAATAACACCAAAGCAAATTCATATTCATAATACTCAATCCACACAAAGAATTATAAAGAGACCCGAAAGTTTCCATCAGAGAAAAACGTGCATCAACCCCTTTGCATAGATTACCCCAGTATCACCGCGGGAATCCACGAGTTGAATGCCATAACACATATCAAGTGAATCAGTAAGATACCTCATTGTCATCTCAAGTATTCATATTGCAAGACATATATCATGTAGTCACATCTCTGAATATTCAATCCAACAAGACAAAACTTTCAAGGGTAAAGATTCAATTCATCATAACAAGAGTATAGAGGGGAGAAACATCACATGATCCGACTATATTAACAAAGCCCATGATATAGACCACGAGAGAGAATGATCAAACACATAGCTACTGGTACAAACCCTTAGCCTCGAGGGTGGACTACTCCCTCCTCATTGTGGTGGCCGCCAAGATGATGAAGATGGCCACCGGTGATGATTCCCCCCTCCGGCAGGGTGCCGGAACGGGGTCTAGATTGGATCTCATGGATACAGAGGCCTTGCAGCGGCGGAACTTCTGATCTAGGGCTACCCCGAAGGGTTTCGGAATATTTGGGAATTTATAGTGCAAAGAGGGGGTGCGGGAGGCCACCGAGGTGGGCACAACCCACCTGGGCGCGCCAGGGGGCCCTGGCATGCCCTTGTGGGTTGTGCCCCCCTCGGGGCACCCCCAGGTGCAGCTCAGGCCCATTAGGTTCCTTCTGGTCTAGAAAAAATCTCCAAAAAGTTACATGGTGTTTGGACTCCATCTGATATTGATTTCCTGTGATGTAAAAAACAAAAACTGGCACTGGGCACTGGGTCAATAGGTTTGTCCCAAAAAATGATATAAAGTTGCTATAAAATGACTGTAAAACACCCAAGAATGATAAAATAACAACATGAATACTTCATAAATTATAGGTATGTTGGAGATGTATCAGCATCCCCAAGATTAATTCCTACTCGTCTTTGAGTAGGTAAATGATAAAAGAAATGATTTATGAAGTGTGAATGCTAGCAAAGTGCATAAGTTTGATCAATGATAATTTGAATCACTTTTTCTAGCATCATAACAACAATTCTTTCTGATAAAATTTCTCATGTTAAAGTAGCAAGCAATTCACATGTTAAGGTTCAAACAATGAACTCTCTTGAAACTCAACAACCTATGTTCTGAGTCACCAAGCAATTGCAATTCAACTTATTCATCAGAGTCTAAGTAAGAGCTCCACATACTCAACCATCTTATAGTCTTCTATGATTGCTAACACTCACCGCATAGACATGAGCAAAACGTTTCAACCGGACACATAGAAAGATAGGGGCTTATAATTTCGCCTCCCAACATATTCACCTTTCAGTGATGTCAACAATAATAACTCATGCTACCCATATTCAACTAGACATATGTGCCTAGATCATTCCTCACCACATGACGCTTGCCAAAAGAGAAAAATAAAAAGGAATAGAGAGAAAAACATTGACTCTTTGCATAAAAGTAAATACTGAAAAGTAAAAGATGGACCCTTCGCAGAGGGAAGCAGAGGTTGCCATGCGCTTATTTGTTTGTATGCTCAATCCCTTAGTGCAAAAGAACGTCACGGTATATTGCCCCTTATGATAGCAAGCTTTATTATGCAGTCTGTCGCTTTTATTCTGTGCCACCACAAGTTTGTGCAACGCTCAATTTTCTCTTACACTAAATGATCTAACACTTTTAGAAGCAATTTTTATTGCCTTATTGCACCGATGACAACTTACTTGAAGGATCTTGCTAAATCCATAGGTAGGTATGGTGGACTCTCAAAACAAGATTTGGCTTTAAGGGTTTTTGGATGCACAAGTAGTATCTCTACTTGGTGCGGATTTTTGGCTAGCAAAGATAGGGGGCAAGCACCACATGTTGAAGGATCTATGACAATATAACTTCTATGTGAATATGAACAAACATAAATCATTACGTTGTCTTCCTTGTCCAACGTCAACAATTTTGGCATATAATATTTTGATGGGCGCTCACAATCAGAAAAGTTTTCCAAGATAGTATATTTGCATGTGAAAGTTCTCTTCCTTATACTAATTATTCGTGAATTTCTTGTATGACCAATACTATGATTGTCAGGCTCCAAAAGATTTCACTTTCTAAACCCAATGTGAAGCTACCACTAGGCATTATATGATTTTATAATTCCAACTTCATAATATTCAATTCATTCAACAAATTACTCATTGGATATAAGTGAAGCACAAGAGTAAATGACAAACTACTCCAAAAAGATATAAGTGAAGATCATGCGAGTAGTTAAGTAAATAGGTAGCTATTTGAGGACTCTCTTTTATTTAAAATTTTCAGATATAAGTATTTTATTAAAAAATAAATAAAAACAAAACAAAATTACATTCCAAGAATAGCACACATCATGTGAAGAAGCAAAAACTTAGGCTCAACCGATACTAACCGATAATTGTTTAAGAAGAAAGGTGGGATGCCTACCGGGGCATCCCAAAGTTTAGATGCTTGAGAATTATTGAAATATTAGCTTGGGATGCCTTGAGAATCCCCAAGATTGAGCTTTTGTGTCTCCTTAATTCCTCTTATATCACGGTTTCCCTAAACTCAAAAACTTCATCCGCACAAAAGTCAACAAGAACTCATGAGATAAGTTACTATAAATCAATGCAAAAGCTTATAATTCTCTACTGTAGCAAACCACAAAATTATTATTCAACATTCAATACTAAATGCCTCTGCATATTTAATACTCCTATCCTCAAATAGAATCATTAAACAAGCAAACATATGCAAACAATGCAAACATAACAGCAATCTGCCAAAACAGTACAGTCTGTAAAGAATGCAAGATTCATCATACGTCCCTAACTCCAAAAATTATGAGAAAAATACTAAACTGTAGAAAGTTTATCATAGATTATTTTGCAAAAAGTTTAAACAATTTATCATATTCTGATTTTTCTAGAGATGTTTTGCAACATCGATAAACCTTCTGCTTTCAAACAGCAACAAGTATACTTGCAAAATAAGCATGTCAAAGGCTATCATTGCCACTTTTATTGAAATAAAAGATGCAAAACATTATTCTAAATAAAAGAAAGCAAATCCTAACAAAATATATTGACGCTCCAAGCAAAACACATATCATGTGACGAATGAAAACATAGCTCCAAGTGAGGTTACCGATAATGTTGGAGACGAAAGAGGGGATGACATCCGGGGCATCCCCAAGGCTAGTTGCTTGGATCTTGCTTGAATATTACCTTGGGGGGGGGGGGCCTTGGGAATCCCCAAGCTTAGGGTCTTGTCACTCCTTATTCTCGTCATATCGACATCTCACCCAAAACTTGAAAACTTCAACCACACAAAACTTAACAGAACTTTGTGAGATAGGTTAGTATGATAAAGAGAAAACCATTTCACTTTGGTACTGTCAAAGACAAGATTCATAATTGTTTCCAAACAATTCCTACTGTAGCATATCATTTCCACAATTTATATTGAACAATATAAGCCATAGAATCAAGGAAACAAGCAAACTATGCATTGAAAAAATAGAATTTGACAAAAACAGAATAGTCTGTAGTAATATGTACTCAAACCATACTTATGCTACTCCAAAAATTATGAATAAAATTGGACCACGTGATAAATTTTTATATTAATCTTCTGCAAAAATAATCAACTCAAATCACTCTTCTGTTAAAAATGAGATCTATTTTCGTGAGGGTGAGAGTTTCTTTTTTTCCAGCAAGATCAAATCAACTATCACCCAACATGATCCCAAAGGCTTTACTTGGCACTTTATTGAAACAAAAACAATAAAACATGATTACTAAAGTAGCTTAATCATGTGATCACACAAAAACAGTAGGTAAAAGTGTTGGGTTGTCTCCCAACAAGCGCTTTTCTTTAATGCCTTTTAGCTAGGCATGATGATTTCAATGATGCTCGCATAAAAGATAAGAATTGAAACATGAAAAAGAGCATCATGAATCACATGGAAAGCACATTTAAGCCTAACCCACTTCCTATGCATAGGGATTTTGTGATCAAATAATTCATGGGAACAAGAATCAACTAGCATAGGAAGGCAAAACATGCATAACTTCAAAACTTTCAACACATAGAGAGGAAACTTGATATTATTGAGATATGTAAAATCATATGTTCCTCTCTCATAATAATTTTCAGTAGAATCATGAATGAAATCAACAATATAACCATCACATAAAGCATTCTTTTCATGACACAAAAGCATAGAAATTTTCTTACTGTCCACATAAGCAAATTTATTCTCATCAATAGTAGTGGGAGCAAACTCAACAAAATAACTATCATGGGAGTGAAAATTAAAATCATGATAATAAGTTTCATGGTTATCATTATTATTTATAGCATACATGTCATCACCATAATCATCAAAGATAGGAGGCATGCTTTAATCATAATAAACTTGCTCATCAAAACTTGTGGGAATAAAAATATCATCTTCATCAAACATAGCATCCCCAAGCTTGTAGCTTTGGATATCATTAGCATCATGGATATTCAAAGAGTTCATGCCAAATGTTTTATAGCATTCTTCTTCTAACAATTGAGCACAACTTTTCGATCCATCATTTTCAAGAAAGATATTATAGAGATGATCAAAAATATGGTGCCACCTTAATTCCATTTTATATAGTTTTCTTTTGTAAACCAAACTAGTGATTAAACAAAAAACTAAAAGATTCAATTGCAAGATCTAAAGATATACCTTCGAGCACTCACCTCCCTGGCAACGGCGCCATAAAAGAGCTTTATGTCTACTACACAACTTTATTCTTGTAGACACGTGTTGGGCCTCCAAGCGCAGAGTTTTGTAGGACAGTAGCAATTTTCCCTCAAGTGGATGACCTAAGGTTTATCAATCCGTGAGAGGTGTAGGATGAATATGGTCTCTCTCAAACGACCCTGCAACCAAATACAAGAAATCTCTTGTGTCCCCAACACACCCAATACAATGGCAAATTGTATAGGTGCACTAGTTCGGAAAATGTAATATGGATTCTTGCGGTGATAAAAGTGTAATATGAATGGTAGAAATATATTTTTATAATCTGAATAAATTAAAACAGCAAGGTAGCAAATAGTAATCGGGCACAAAAATGGTGTTGCAATGCTTAAAAATGAGGCCTAGGGTCCGTACTTTCGCTAGTGCAACCTCTCAACAATGCTAACATAGTTGGAGCATATGATTATCCCTCAAATTGCAATAAAGAATCACTCTCGAGTTCCTATTAGCGGAGAACAAAAGATAGGAATTGTTTGTAGGGTACGAAACCAACTCAAAGCTATTCTTTTCGTTCGATCTATTCAAGAGTTCGTACTAAAATAACACAAAGCTATTTTTCCGTTCGATCTATCCTAGAGTTCGTACTAGAATAACACCAAAGCAAAATCATATTCATAATACTCAATCCACACAAAGAACTATAAAGAGATCCCAAAGTTTCTGTCGGAGATAAACGTGCATCAACCCTTATGCATAGATTACCCCAATATCATCGCAAGAATCCGCGAGTTGAATGCCATAACACATATCAAGTGAATCAATAAGATACCTCATTGTCACCTCAAGTATTCATATTGCAAGACATATATCATGTGTTCTCATCTTTGAATATTCAATCCAACAAGACAAAACTTTGAAGGGTAAAGATTCAATTAATCATAACAAGAGTATAATGGGGAGAAACATCATATGATCCGACTATATTAACAAAGCCCATGATATAGATCACGAGAGAGAGAGAGAGAGATCAAATAGATAGCTACTGGTACCACTAGTGCAGAACTGAGCTATAGCTCCAGTTTGTAAGGGCCTTTAGTGCCGGTTCTACAACCGACACTAAAGGTGGGGACTAAAGGTCCTCCCCTTTAGTACCGGTTCGGCATGAACCGCCACTGAAGTGCCACCACGTGGCATGAGCCAGGGTCGGGTGCGGGGTGACCTTTAGTACCGGTTGGTAACACCAACCGGTACTAAATGTTTGGGGGGTTTTGGTTTTATTTTTTATTTTTCCTTTAGTTTTGTGTTTTCAATTTAATTTAGAGATTGTTTTTACATTATAATGAGTTGTTAACTGGATGCTTGCATGGATCCTAGCTAAGTGATCAAAGTATATATGCCATATCCATATTACTTGATCACTTATATATTAGGTGAGCAAGTAATATGGATATGGCATATACTTGATCACTTAGCTAGCTAGGATCCATCTAGTTGAAACTAATCTGCGATTTCTTTCATAAATGATATAATAACTAATCATCATCATATTAATATAAAAACTATTGCATATCATATATATCATCACCAACAAGTTAACGGTGTACTAGCTAGCTAAAAATCATTATAGTCGTCATTACCACTATTTAATCATCATAGTCATTACCGCTATCTAATCACCACCCATACCAGCTTAAAGAAGAAACATTCACTTGTACCAAAAGGAAAGATATCATCGAGTTCAACATGATCACTCTTTGAGATTAAGTTTGGGACGAAGAACACGGACATGAGAGGACAAGTACTAAGAGCATTCTAATCACTCCTGCTGCTCTCTCTCTCAGGTAAAATAGCATAGAACATGTATAGCTCTCCTGATTCATCATATTGGAGCATACAGATGAACCTGTCTCCTAATTGTGGGCTGCCCTTCTGATTGCTGCCCCCTAGTACTTCTCTGTGATCGTGGACAATTTTGCTCCAGTCTTTCACTATTAAGCATTCCTCGCTATTAGAAATCCTAAATGCACTAAAGTGCATTGTAGGATGTCCTGGCCATAAGCTAACTATTCTCATGCGACCTTTAGTATCGATCCACTAAGTCACAACATTCATCGGGAGTCCTTGTTGAAGAACATCGTATAGTAACATACTTAGCAATGAAGCTTAGCTTAAAAAATAATGTATGCAAAAGATGCACTGAGGAAAAATAGTAAAAATCTTACAATCTTTCCTAGATAGATGTGACCGTAGTTCAATACGATCACTATTGGTCGCACGTTTTGAGTACTAAGATTTTCAAAGTCAGGAAAATAATTTCTCTTGACAGCATCAAGATCCTCAAGCCATTAAACATAATGACTTATCTCCTCACAGTTTAGTTCAGCTCTGGGACAGTGGACGGTCCTGTCTACCAAGCGCTGGATATGTTTGCTTGAATGGAAATAAGTTGTCAATAGAAATTAGTTGTCAACTATTTTTGAAAAAACAATATCGAAGACAAAAATATGCATGGTTTAGAAACTCACATAATGGTAGAACTGGAGGCGTCTGCACATCGACCCAAATGTCTCTATTACCTTCAATATCATCTTCGGACGAATATCAAAAGTGATAAACATATCAGGATCAAATGCATAAGCCTTGCATAGTGCTTGCCAAGTTTTGCATTCAAAATGAGTGTAGGTGTCTTGATTGTATAATTTGACGTTGAAGGTATAACCATGCTCGGTCTTCAAGTAAACTCTCTTTACCTCCATAGTTTTGTTAGGACTGAAACCTATCTTATCCAAGACAAAAATTCTTGCATGGCAGGGGATACACTAGTATAATAGTGAAAATTTAAAATAATAATTTGAAGCAAATGAAGCATATATAAGTCATGCTTAATTACGAAAAAAGACTTGTCGTTATGACTTACTATATCCACTTCGAAGGTCTCATCCAGCTTGATGCTAAAGCGCTTATCATCAACTAGGAAATTTTTGTCGCACAGGCCGCGTTGGTCTTCGCTGTCTTCGCACATAATGAAATCGTTTTCATCGTCAAACGATATTTCCTATGTTCATAGGTGAAACATTAAACACTTATTAGTTATATTAATTCAACTAATTAAACTAGTTCTATTAATTCACCTAGCTAGTTCAACTAATTAATTCAACTAAGCACTTACTAAAAATATACCTAAATAAAGTATATCTCCTAATTCAACTAATTCAACTAACTAGTTCAACTAATTCAACTAATTCAAATAAACTAGTTCTATTAGTTTTCTTACTAAAAATAAAGTAGCTAGTTCTATATACTAAAATTTTAATTAGATGATCAAATCTCATATACCAAAATTTAGTATGTATTAATTCATCTAACATTAATATAAATTCATCTATAACTAAAAGTATAAAAAACTAACTCATCTAACATTATCTAACATTTATATAATCTAACATTTTGACATTAAACATTTGTGTGTGTGTGTGTTTGTGTGTGTGCGTGTGTGCATATGTGTGCACAGGAGGCCGCCGGCAAGCGGCAGGGGATCGCCTGGGGCACGCGATCAATCTTATAGCGGGGGGGGGGGGGGCGACAAGGGCGGCGGGGACGGCGACGGCGGCGGCGCGGGGCGGTGACGGGGCCGGGGGCGGTGCGACGGGGGCGGCGACGACGTACGGTGATGGGGGCTGCGACGACGGCGACGGGGGCGACGCACGGACGGGGGCCGCGATGACGGTGACGAGGGCGGTGACGGGGGCAGCGACGACGGGGATGGGGGCAGCGCGGGGACGGGTGCGACGAAGATGAAGATGATAACTGAAAATTTTCGTAAGTGCTGGTTATATAGGGGAGGCCTTTAGTACCGGTTGGAGACAGGAACTGGTACTAAAGGTTAATTTTGGCCAGGCGAAGCGGCGGGAAGCGACCCCTTTAGTACCGGTTCGTGGCTCCACCCGTTACTAAAGACGCACCCTTTAGTAACGGTTTGGGCCACGAACCGGTACTAAAGGGGGTGCGCTCCTGTTCCACGGTGCTCATTGTTTAGTCCCACCTCGCCGAGCGAAGGGCAGCCGCACTGGTTTATAAACCTAGCCGCGGATGCTCCTTCGAGGTCCTATATAATGTAGGCCTCTGGGCCTAACTTTGCCGCGCTGCCTTGTGAGCCTGCTGGGCCTTAAGGGTCGGCATATGCACGCCCAAGGCCGAGCAGGCCCACTGGACAGCGCGGAAATAATTTTTTCATATAGTTTTTTTCTTTTGTGGTTTATATATTTTCTTCTATTTATTTGTGAGTAGTTTTTTGTTGTATTTAGAGTTTTTTATATTTAATATTAGTGTGTTTTATCATTATATTCATATTTGTAGTGATCTTTCAGTTCATTTTGTAGTGCTTTTCACTTTCACGGTGATTTTGCTCTGCAAACAAATCAATAAATGCATCGAAAATAGCAAATTATGTCAGAAAGGGTTGAAAGTTGATGACGTGGATTTGAATTGTGCATCTGAACCAAAAAAGTCTGGAGTTGTACTAAGTTTTAAAATATTGAATAGCCGGTGTAACAGATGAGTTTTCGTCCGAAACCCTGATACTTCCTAAGAGATTGTCCAGTTTGTACACGAAGTGCATCCAGTTTTTGTCGTAACCCTCTCTACTTTTTTGCACATGCTATGCAGGTGAAATGATGATACCTTGCCAAGTTTCAACCTTTTCATAGTTCATTTTGTACTGCTTTTCACTTTGACGGTGATTTAGCTCTGAAAACAAATCAGTAAATGCATCAAAAATGCAAATTATGTCAGAAAGGGTTGAAAGTTGATGACGTGGATTTGAATTGTGCATCTGAACGCAAAAAAAGTCCGGAGTTGTACTAAGTTATTAAAATATTGAATAGCCGGTGTAACAGATGAGTTTTCGTCCGAAACCCTGATACTTCCTAAGAGATTGTCCAGTTTGTACACGAAGTGCATCCAGTTTTTGCCGTAACCCTCTCTACTTTTTTGCACATGCTATGCGGGTGAAATGATGATACCTTGCCAAGTTTCAACCTTTTCAGAGTTCATTTTGTACTGCTTTTCACTTTCACGGTGATTTAGCTCTGAAAACAAATCAGTAAATGCATCGAAAATAGCAAATTATGTCAGAAAGGGTTGAAAGTTGATGACGTGGATTTGAATTGTGCATCTGAACGCAAAAAAAGTCCGGAGTTGTACTAAGTTATTAAAATATTGAATAGCCGGTGTAACAGATGAGTTTTCGTCCGAAACCCTGATACTTCCTAAGAGATTGTCCAGTTTGTACACGAAGTGCATCCAGTTTTTGCCGTAACCCTCTCTACTTTTTTGCACATGCTATGCGGGTGAAATGATGATACCTTGCCAAGTTTCAACCTTTTCAGAGTTCATTTTGTACTGCTTTTCACTTTCACGGTGATTTAGCTCTGAAAACAAATCAGTAAATGCATCGAAAATAGCAAATTATGTCAGAAAGGGTTGAAAGTTGATGACGTGGATTTGAATTGTGCATCTGAACGCAAAAAAGTCCGGAGTTGTACTAAGTTATTAAAATATTGAATAGCCGGTGTAACAGATGAGTTTTCGTCCGAAACCCTGATACTTCTAAGAGATTGTCCAGTTTGTACATGAAGTGCATCCAGTTTTTGCCGTAACCCTCTCTAATTTTTTGCACATGCTACGCGGGTGAAATGATGATACCTTGCCAAGTTTCAACTTTTCAGAGTTCATTTTGTACTGCTTTTCACTTTCACGGTGATTTAGCTCTAAAAACAAATCAGTATATGCATCGAAAATAGGAAATTATGTCAGAAACGGTTGAAAGTTGATGACGTGGATTTGAATTGTGCATCTGAACGCAAAAAAGTCCAGAGTTGTACTAAGTTATTAAAATATTGAATAGCCGGTGTAACAGATGAGTTTTCGTTCGAAATCCTGATACTTCCTAAGAGATTGTCCAGTTTGTACACGAAGTGCATCCAGTTTTTGCCGTAACCATATCTACTTTTTTGCACATGCTATGCGGGTGAAATGCTGATACCTTGCCAAGTTTTAACCGTTTTTAGAGTTCGTTTTGTAGTGGTTTTCACTTTCACGGTGATTTAGCTCTGAAAAAAATTCAATAAATGCATCAAAAATAGCAAAATTATGTCAGAAAGGGTTGAAAGTTGATGACCTGGATTTCAATTGTTCATCTGAATGCAAAAAAGTCCGGAGTTGTACTAAGTTATTAAAATATTGAATAGCCGGTGTAACAGATGAGTTTTTGTCCGAAAGCCTAACACTTCCTAAGAGATTGTCCAGTTTGTACATGAAGTGCATCCAGTTTTTGACGTAACCCTCTCTACTTTTTTGCACATGCTATGCGGGTGAAATGATGATACCTTGCCAAGTTTCAACCTTTTCAGAGTTCATTTTGTAGTGCTTTTCACTTTCACGGTGATTTAGCTCTGAAAACAAATCAGTAAATGCATCGAAAATAGCAAATTATGTCAGAAAGGGTTGAAAGTTGATGACGTGGATTTGAATTGTGCATCTGAACGCAAAAAAAGTCCGGAGTTGTACTAAGTTATTAAAATATTGAATAGCCGGTGTAACAGATGAGTTTTCGTCCGAAACCCTGATACTTCCTAAGAGATTGTCCAGTTTGTACACGAAGTGCATCCAGTTTTTGCCGTAACCCTCTCTACTTTTTTGCACATGCTATGCGGGTGAAATGATGATACCTTGCCAAGTTTCAACCTTTTCAGAGTTCATTTTGTAGTGCTTTTCACTTTCACGGTGATTTAGCTCTGAAAACAAATCAGTAAATGCATCGAAAATAGCAAATTATGTCAGAAAGGGTTGAAAGTTGATGACGTGGATTTGAATTGTGCATCTGAACGCAAAAAAGTCCGGAGTTGTACTAAGTTATTAAAATATTGAATAGCCGGTGTAACAGATGAGTTTTCGTCCGAAACCCTGATACTTCCTAAGAGATTGTCCAGTTTGTACACGAAGTGCATCCAGTTTTTGCCGTAACCCTCTCTACTTTTTTGCACATGCTATGCGGGTGAAATGATGATACCTTGCCAAGTTTCAACCTTTTCAGAGTTCATTTTGTAGTGCTTTTCACTTTCACGGTGATTTAGCTCTGAAAACAAATCAGTAAATGCATCGAAAATAGCAAATTATGTCAGAAAGGGTTGAAAGTTGATGACGTGGATTTGAATTGTGCATCTGAACGCAAAAAAAGTCCGGAGTTGTACTAAGTTATTAAAATATTGAATAGCCGGTGTAACAGATGAGTTTTCGTCCGAAACCCTGATACTTCCTAAGAGATTGTCCAGTTTGTACACGAAGTGCATCCAGTTTTTGCCGTAACCCTCTCTACTTTTTTGCACATGCTATGCGGGTGAAATGATGATACCTTGCCAAGTTTCAACCTTTTCAGAGTTCATTTTGTAGTGCTTTTCACTTTCACGGTGATTTAGCTCTGAAAACAAATCAGTAAATGCATCGAAAATAGCAAATTATGTCAGAAAGGGTTGAAAGTTGATGACGTGGATTTGAATTGTGCATCTGAACGCAAAAAAAGTCCGGAGTTGTACTAAGTTATTAAAATATTGAATAGCCGGTGTAACAGATGAGTTTTCGTCCGAAACCCTGATACTTCCTAAGAGATTGTCCAGTTTGTACACGAAGTGCATCCAGTTTTTGCCGTAACCCTCTCTACTTTTTTGCACATGCTATGCGGGTGAAATGATGATACCTTGCCAAGTTTCAACCTTTTCAGAGTTCATTTTGTAGTGCTTTTCACTTTCACGGTGATTTAGCTCTGAAAACAAATCAGTAAATGCATCGAAAATAGCAAATTATGTCAGAAAGGGTTGAAAGTTGATGACGTGGATTTGAATTGTGCATCTGAACGCAAAAAAGTCCGGAGTTGTACTAAGTTATTAAAATATTGAATAGCCGGTGTAACAGATGAGTTTTCGTCCGAAACCCTGATACTTCCTAAGAGATTGTCCAGTTTGTACACGAAGTGCATCCAGTTTTTGCCGTAACCCTCTCTACTTTTTTGCACATGCTATGCGGGTGAAATGATGATACCTTGCCAAGTTTCAACCTTTTCAGAGTTCATTTTGTAGTGCTTTTCACTTTCACGGTGATTTAGCTCTGAAAACAAATCAGTAAATGCATCGAAAATAGCAAATTATGTCAGAAAGGGTTGAAAGTTGATGACGTGGATTTGAATTGTGCATCTGAACGCAAAAAAGTCCGGAGTTGTACTAAGTTATTAAAATATTGAATAGCCGGTGTAACAGATGAGTTTTCGTCCGAAACCCTGATACTTCCTAAGAGATTGTCCAGTTTGTACACGAAGTGCATCCAGTTTTTGCCGTAACCCTCTCTACTTTTTTGCACATGCTATGCGGGTGAAATGATGATACCTTGCCAAGTTTCAACCTTTTCAGAGTTCATTTTGTAGTGCTTTTCACTTTCACGGTGATTTAGCTCTGAAAACAAATCAGTAAATGCATCGAAAATAGCAAATTATGTCAGAAAGGGTTGAAAGTTGATGACGTGGATTTGAATTGTGCATCTGAACGCAAAAAAGTCCGGAGTTGTACTAAGTTATTAAAATATTGAATAGCCGGTGTAACAGATGAGTTTTCGTCCGAAACCCTGATACTTCCTAAGAGATTGTCCAGTTTGTACACGAAGTGCATCCAGTTTTTGCCGTAACCCTCTCTACTTTTTTGCACATGCTATGCGGGTGAAATGATGATACCTTGCCAAGTTTCAACCTTTTCAGAGTTCATTTTGTAGTGCTTTTCACTTTCACGGTGATTTAGCTCTGAAAACAAATCAGTAAATGCATCGAAAATAGCAAATTATGTCAGAAAGGGTTGAAAGTTGATGACGTGGATTTGAATTGTGCATCTGAACGCAAAAAAGTCCGGAGTTGTACTAAGTTATTAAAATATTGAATAGCCGGTGTAACAGATGAGTTTTCGTCCGAAACCCTGATACTTCCTAAGAGATTGTCCAGTTTGTACACGAAGTGCATCCAGTTTTTGCCGTAACCCTCTCTACTTTTTTGCACATGCTATGCGGGTGAAATGATGATACCTTGCCAAGTTTCAACCTTTTCAGAGTTCATTTTGTAGTGCTTTTCACTTTCACGGTGATTTAGCTCTGAAAACAAATCAGTAAATGCATCGAAAATAGCAAATTATGTCAGAAAGGGTTGAAAGTTGATGACGTGGATTTGAATTGTGCATCTGAACGCAAAAAAAGTCCGGAGTTGTACTAAGTTATTAAAATATTGAATAGCCGGTGTAACAGATGAGTTTTCGTCCGAAACCCTGATACTTCCTAAGAGATTGTCCAGTTTGTACACGAAGTGCATCCAGTTTTTGCCGTAACCCTCTCTACTTTTTTGCACATGCTATGCGGGTGAAATGATGATACCTTGCCAAGTTTCAACCTTTTCAGAGTTCATTTTGTAGTGCTTTTCACTTTCACGGTGATTTAGCTCTGAAAACAAATCAGTAAATGCATCGAAAATAGCAAATTATGTCAGAAAGGGTTGAAAGTTGATGACGTGGATTTGAATTGTGCATCTGAACGCAAAAAAGTCCGGAGTTGTACTAAGTTATTAAAATATTGAATAGCCGGTGTAACAGATGAGTTTTCGTCCGAAACCCTGATACTTCTAAGAGATTGTCCAGTTTGTACACGAAGTGCATCCAGTTTTTGCCGTAACCCTCTCTACTTTTTTGCACATGCTATGCGGGTGAAATGATGATACCTTGCCAAGTTTCAACCTTTTCAGAGTTCATTTTGTACTGCTTTTCACTTTCACGGTGATTTAGCTCTGAAAACAAATCAGTAAATGCATCGAAAATAGCAAATTATGTCAGAAAGGGTTGAAAGTTGATGACGTGGATTTGAATTGTGCATCTGAACGCAAAAAAGTCCGGAGTTGTACTAAGTTATTAAAATATTGAATAGCCGGTGTAACAGATGAGTTTTCGTCCGAAACCCTGATACTTCCTAAGAGATTGTCCAGTTTGTACACGAAGTGCATCCAGTTTTTGCCGTAACCCTCTCTACTTTTTTGCACATGCTATGCGGGTGAAATGATGATACCTTGCCAAGTTTCAACCTTTTCAGAGTTCATTTTGTAGTGCTTTTCACTTTCACGGTGATTTAGCTCTGAAAACAAATCAGTAAATGCATCGAAAATAGCAAATTATGTCAGAAAGGGTTGAAAGTTGATGACGTGGATTTGAATTGTGCATCTGAACGCAAAAAAAGTCCGGAGTTGTACTAAGTTATTAAAATATTGAATAGCCGGTGTAACAGATGAGTTTTCGTCCGAAACCCTGATACTTCCTAAGAGATTGTCCAGTTTGTACACGAAGTGCATCCAGTTTTTGCCGTAACCCTCTCTACTTTTTTGCACATGCTATGCGGGTGAAATGATGATACCTTGCCAAGTTTCAACCTTTTCAGAGTTCATTTTGTAGTGCTTTTCACTTTCACGGTGATTTAGCTCTGAAAACAAATCAGTAAATGCATCGAAAATAGCAAATTATGTCAGAAAGGGTTGAAAGTTGATGACGTGGATTTGAATTGTGCATCTGAACGCAAAAAAAGTCCGGAGTTGTACTAAGTTATTAAAATATTGAATAGCCGGTGTAACAGATGAGTTTTCGTCCGAAACCCTGATACTTCCTAAGAGATTGTCCAGTTTGTACACGAAGTGCATCCAGTTTTTGCCGTAACCCTCTCTACTTTTTTGCACATGCTATGCGGGTGAAATGATGATACCTTGCCAAGTTTCAACCTTTTCAGAGTTCATTTTGTAGTGCTTTTCACTTTCACGGTGATTTAGCTCTGAAAACAAATCAGTAAATGCATCGAAAATAGCAAATTATGTCAGAAAGGGTTGAAAGTTGATGACGTGGATTTGAATTGTGCATCTGAACGCAAAAAAAGTCCGGAGTTGTACTAAGTTATTAAAATATTGAATAGCCGGTGTAACAGATGAGTTTTCGTCCGAAACCCTGATACTTCCTAAGAGATTGTCCAGTTTGTACACGAAGTGCATCCAGTTTTTGCCGTAACCCTCTCTACTTTTTTGCACATGCTATGCGGGTGAAATGATGATACCTTGCCAAGTTTCAACCTTTTCAGAGTTCATTTTGTAGTGCTTTTCACTTTCACGGTGATTTAGCTCTGAAAACAAATCAGTAAATGCATCGAAAATAGCAAATTATGTCAGAAAGGGTTGAAAGTTGATGACGTGGATTTGAATTGTGCATCTGAACGCAAAAAAAGTCCGGAGTTGTACTAAGTTATTAAAATATTGAATAGCCGGTGTAACAGATGAGTTTTCGTCCGAAACCCTGATACTTCCTAAGAGATTGTCCAGTTTGTACACGAAGTGCATCCAGTTTTTGCCGTAACCCTCTCTACTTTTTTGCACATGCTATGCGGGTGAAATGATGATACCTTGCCAAGTTTCAACCTTTTCAGAGTTCATTTTGTAGTGCTTTTCACTTTCACGGTGATTTAGCTCTGAAAACAAATCAGTAAATGCATCGAAAATAGCAAATTATGTCAGAAAGGGTTGAAAGTTGATGACGTGGATTTGAATTGTGCATCTGAACGCAAAAAAGTCCGGAGTTGTACTAAGTTATTAAAATATTGAATAGCCGGTGTAACAGATGAGTTTTCGTCCGAAACCCTGATACTTCCTAAGAGATTGTCCAGTTTGTACACGAAGTGCATCCAGTTTTTGCCGTAACCCTCTCTACTTTTTTGCACATGCTATGCGGGTGAAATGATGATACCTTGCCAAGTTTCAACCTTTTCAGAGTTCATTTTGTAGTGCTTTTCACTTTCACGGTGATTTAGCTCTGAAAACAAATCAGTAAATGCATCGAAAATAGCAAATTATGTCAGAAAGGGTTGAAAGTTGATGACGTGGATTTGAATTGTGCATCTGAACGCAAAAAAAGTCCGGAGTTGTACTAAGTTATTAAAATATTGAATAGCCGGTGTAACAGATGAGTTTTCGTCCGAAACCCTGATACTTCCTAAGAGATTGTCCAGTTTGTACACGAAGTGCATCCAGTTTTTGCCGTAACCCTCTCTACTTTTTTGCACATGCTATGCGGGTGAAATGATGATACCTTGCCAAGTTTCAACCTTTTCAGAGTTCATTTTGTAGTGCTTTTCACTTTCACGGTGATTTAGCTCTGAAAACAAATCAGTAAATGCATCGAAAATAGCAAATTATGTCAGAAAGGGTTGAAAGTTGATGACGTGGATTTGAATTGTGCATCTGAACGCAAAAAAGTCCGGAGTTGTACTAAGTTATTAAAATATTGAATAGCCGGTGTAACAGATGAGTTTTCGTCCGAAACCCTGATACTTCCTAAGAGATTGTCCAGTTTGTACACGAAGTGCATCCAGTTTTTGCCGTAACCCTCTCTACTTTTTTGCACATGCTATGCGGGTGAAATGATGATACCTTGCCAAGTTTCAACCTTTTCAGAGTTCATTTTGTAGTGCTTTTCACTTTCACGGTGATTTAGCTCTGAAAACAAATCAGTAAATGCATCGAAAATAGCAAATTATGTCAGAAAGGGTTGAAAGTTGATGACGTGGATTTGAATTGTGCATCTGAACGCAAAAAAAGTCCGGAGTTGTACTAAGTTATTAAAATATTGAATAGCCGGTGTAACAGATGAGTTTTCGTCCGAAACCCTGATACTTCCTAAGAGATTGTCCAGTTTGTACACGAAGTGCATCCAGTTTTTGCCGTAACCCTCTCTACTTTTTTGCACATGCTATGCGGGTGAAATGATGATACCTTGCCAAGTTTCAACCTTTTCAGAGTTCATTTTGTAGTGCTTTTCACTTTCACGGTGATTTAGCTCTGAAAACAAATCAGTAAATGCATCGAAAATAGCAAATTATGTCAGAAAGGGTTGAAAGTTGATGACGTGGATTTGAATTGTGCATCTGAACGCAAAAAAGTCCGGAGTTGTACTAAGTTATTAAAATATTGAATAGCCGGTGTAACAGATGAGTTTTCGTCCGAAACCCTGATACTTCCTAAGAGATTGTCCAGTTTGTACACGAAGTGCATCCAGTTTTTGCCGTAACCCTCTCTACTTTTTTGCACATGCTATGCGGGTGAAATGATGATACCTTGCCAAGTTTCAACCTTTTCAGAGTTCATTTTGTAGTGCTTTTCACTTTCACGGTGATTTAGCTCTGAAAACAAATCAGTAAATGCATCGAAAATAGCAAATTATGTCAGAAAGGGTTGAAAGTTGATGACGTGGATTTGAATTGTGCATCTGAACGCAAAAAAAGTCCGGAGTTGTACTAAGTTATTAAAATATTGAATAGCCGGTGTAACAGATGAGTTTTCGTCCGAAACCCTGATACTTCCTAAGAGATTGTCCAGTTTGTACACGAAGTGCATCCAGTTTTTGCCGTAACCCTCTCTACTTTTTTGCACATGCTATGCGGGTGAAATGATGATACCTTGCCAAGTTTCAACCTTTTCAGAGTTCATTTTGTAGTGCTTTTCACTTTCACGGTGATTTAGCTCTGAAAACAAATCAGTAAATGCATCGAAAATAGCAAATTATGTCAGAAAGGGTTGAAAGTTGATGACGTGGATTTGAATTGTGCATCTGAACGCAAAAAAAGTCCGGAGTTGTACTAAGTTATTAAAATATTGAATAGCCGGTGTAACAGATGAGTTTTCGTCCGAAACCCTGATACTTCCTAAGAGATTGTCCAGTTTGTACACGAAGTGCATCCAGTTTTTGCCGTAACCCTCTCTACTTTTTTGCACATGCTATGCGGGTGAAATGATGATACCTTGCCAAGTTTCAACCTTTTCAGAGTTCATTTTGTAGTGCTTTTCACTTTCACGGTGATTTAGCTCTGAAAACAAATCAGTAAATGCATCGAAAATAGCAAATTATGTCAGAAAGGGTTGAAAGTTGATGACGTGGATTTGAATTGTGCATCTGAACGCAAAAAAAGTCCGGAGTTGTACTAAGTTATTAAAATATTGAATAGCCGGTGTAACAGATGAGTTTTCGTCGAAACCCTGATACTTCCTAAGAGATTGTCCAGTTTGTACACGAAGTGCATCCAGTTTTTGCCGTAACCCTCTCTACTTTTTTGCACATGCTATGCGGGTGAAATGATGATACCTTGCCAAGTTTCAACCTTTTCAGAGTTCATTTTGTAGTGCTTTTCACTTTCACGGTGATTTAGCTCTGAAAACAAATCAGTAAATGCATCGAAAATAGCAAATTATGTCAGAAAGGGTTGAAAGTTGATGACGTGGATTTGAATTGTGCATCTGAACGCAAAAAAGTCCGGAGTTGTACTAAGTTATTAAAATATTGAATAGCCGGTGTAACAGATGAGTTTTCGTCCGAAACCCTGATACTTCTAAGAGATTGTCCAGTTTGTACACGAAGTGCATCCAGTTTTTGCCGTAACCCTCTCTACTTTTTTGCACATGCTATGCGGGTGAAATGATGATACCTTGCCAAGTTTCAACCTTTTCAGAGTTCATTTTGTAGTGCTTTTCACTTTCACGGTGATTTAGCTCTGAAAACAAATCAGTAAATGCATCGAAAATAGCAAATTATGTCAGAAAGGGTTGAAAGTTGATGACGTGGATTTGAATTGTGCATCTGAACGCAAAAAAAGTCCGGAGTTGTACTAAGTTATTAAAATATTGAATAGCCGGTGTAACAGATGAGTTTTCGTCCGAAACCCTGATACTTCCTAAGAGATTGTCCAGTTTGTACACGAAGTGCATCCAGTTTTTGCCGTAACCCTCTCTACTTTTTTGCACATGCTATGCGGGTGAAATGATGATACCTTGCCAAGTTTCAACCTTTTCAGAGTTCATTTTGTAGTGCTTTTCACTTTCACGGTGATTTAGCTCTGAAAACAAATCAGTAAATGCATCGAAAATAGCAAATTATGTCAGAAAGGGTTGAAAGTTGATGACGTGGATTTGAATTGTGCATCTGAACGCAAAAAAAGTCCGGAGTTGTACTAAGTTATTAAAATATTGAATAGCCGGTGTAACAGATGAGTTTTCGTCCGAAACCCTGATACTTCCTAAGAGATTGTCCAGTTTGTACACGAAGTGCATCCAGTTTTTGCCGTAACCCTCTCTACTTTTTTGCACATGCTATGCGGGTGAAATGATGATACCTTGCCAAGTTTCAACCTTTTCAGAGTTCATTTTGTAGTGCTTTTCACTTTCACGGTGATTTAGCTCTGAAAACAAATCAGTAAATGCATCGAAAATAGCAAATTATGTCAGAAAGGGTTGAAAGTTGATGACGTGGATTTGAATTGTGCATCTGAACGCAAAAAAAGTCCGGAGTTGTACTAAGTTATTAAAATATTGAATAGCCGGTGTAACAGATGAGTTTTCGTCCGAAACCCTGATACTTCCTAAGAGATTGTCCAGTTTGTACACGAAGTGCATCCAGTTTTTGCCGTAACCCTCTCTACTTTTTTGCACATGCTATGCGGGTGAAATGATGATACCTTGCCAAGTTTCAACCTTTTCAGAGTTCATTTTGTAGTGCTTTTCACTTTCACGGTGATTTAGCTCTGAAAACAAATCAGTAAATGCATCGAAAATAGCAAATTATGTCAGAAAGGGTTGAAAGTTGATGACGTGGATTTGAATTGTGCATCTGAACGCAAAAAAGTCCGGAGTTGTACTAAGTTATTAAAATATTGAATAGCCGGTGTAACAGATGAGTTTTCGTCCGAAACCCTGATACTTCCTAAGAGATTGTCCAGTTTGTACACGAAGTGCATCCAGTTTTTGCCGTAACCCTCTCTACTTTTTTGCACATGCTATGCGGGTGAAATGATGATACCTTGCCAAGTTTCAACCTTTTCAGAGTTCATTTTGTAGTGCTTTTCACTTTCACGGTGATTTAGCTCTGAAAACAAATCAGTAAATGCATCGAAAATAGCAAATTATGTCAGAAAGGGTTGAAAGTTGATGACGTGGATTTGAATTGTGCATCTGAACGCAAAAAAAGTCGGAGTTGTACTAAGTTATTAAAATATTGAATAGCCGGTGTAACAGATGAGTTTTCGTCCGAAACCCTGATACTTCTAAGAGATTGTCCAGTTTGTACACGAAGTGCATCCAGTTTTTGCCGTAACCCTCTCTACTTTTTTGCACATGCTATGCGGGTGAAATGATGATACCTTGCCAAGTTTCAACCTTTTCAGAGTTCATTTTGTAGTGCTTTTCACTTTCACGGTGATTTAGCTCTGAAAACAAATCAGTAAATGCATCGAAAATAGCAAATTATGTCAGAAAGGGTTGAAAGTTGATGACGTGGATTTGAATTGTGCATCTGAACGCAAAAAAAGTCCGGAGTTGTACTAAGTTATTAAAATATTGAATAGCCGGTGTAACAGATGAGTTTTCGTCCGAAACCCTGATACTTCCTAAGAGATTGTCCAGTTTGTACACGAAGTGCATCCAGTTTTTGCCGTAACCCTCTCTACTTTTTTGCACATGCTATGCGGGTGAAATAATGATACCTTGCCAAGTTTCAACCTTTTCAGAGTTCATTTTATAGTGCTTTTCACTTTCACGGTGATTTAGCTCTGAAAACAAATCAGTAAATGCATCGAAAATAGCAAATTATGTCAGAAAGGGTTGAAAGTTGATGACGTGGATTTGAATTGTGCATCTGAACGCAAAAAAAGTCCGGAGTTGTACTAAGTTATTAAAATATTGAATAGCCGGTGTAACAGATGAGTTTTCGTCCGAAACCCTGATACTTCCTAAGAGATTGTCCAGTTTGTACACGAAGTGCATCCAGTTTTTGCCGTAACCCTCTCTACTTTTTTGCACATGCTATGCGGGTGAAATGATGATACCTTGCCAAGTTTCAACCTTTTCAGAGTTCATTTTGTAGTGCTTTTCACTTTCACGGTGATTTAGCTCTGAAAACAAATCAGTAAATGCATCGAAAATAGCAAATTATGTCAGAAAGGGTTGAAAGTTGATGACGTGGATTTGAATTGTGCATCTGAACGCAAAAAAGTCCGGAGTTGTACTAAGTTATTAAAATATTGAATAGCCGGTGTAACAGATGAGTTTTCGTCCGAAACCCTGATACTTCCTAAGAGATTGTCCAGTTTGTACACGAAGTGCATCCAGTTTTTGCCGTAACCCTCTCTACTTTTTTGCACATGCTATGCGGGTGAAATGATGATACCTTGCCAAGTTTCAACCTTTTCAGAGTTCATTTTGTAGTGCTTTTCACTTTCACGGTGATTTAGCTCTGAAAACAAATCAGTAAATGCATCGAAAATAGCAAATTATGTCAGAAAGGGTTGAAAGTTGATGACGTGGATTTGAATTGTGCATCTGAAGCAAAAAAGTCGGAGTTGTACTAAGTTATTAAAATATTGAATAGCCGGTGTAACAGATGAGTTTTCGTCCGAAACCCTGATACTTCCTAAGAGATTGTCCAGTTTGTACACGAAGTGCATCCAGTTTTTGCCGTAACCCTCTCTACTTTTTTGCACATGCTATGCGGGTGAAATGATGATACCTTGCCAAGTTTCAACCTTTTCAGAGTTCATTTTGTAGTGCTTTTCACTTTCACGGTGATTTAGCTCTGAAAACAAATCAGTAAATGCATCGAAAATAGCAAATTATGTCAGAAAGGGTTGAAAGTTGATGACGTGGATTTGAATTGTGCATCTGAACGCAAAAAAAGTCGGAGTTGTACTAAGTTATTAAAATATTGAATAGCCGGTGTAACAGATGAGTTTTCGTCCGAAACCCTGATACTTCGTAAGAGATTGTCCAGTTTGTACACGAAGTGCATCCAGTTTTTGCCGTAACCCTCTCTACTTTTTTGCACATGCTATGCGGGTGAAATGATGATACCTTGCCAAGTTTCAACCTTTTCAGAGTTCATTTTGTAGTGCTTTTCACTTTCACGGTGATTTAGCTCTGAAAACAAATCAGTAAATGCATCGAAAATAGCAAATTATGTCAGAAAGGGTTGAAAGTTGATGACGTGGATTTGAATTGTGCATATGAACGCAAAAAAAGTCCGGAGTTGTACTAAGTTATTAAAATATTGAATAGCCGGTGTAACAGATGAGTTTTCGTCCGAAACCCTGATACTTCCTAAGAGATTGTCCAGTTTGTACACGAAGTGCATCCAGTTTTTGCCGTAACCCTCTCTACTTTTTGCACATGCTATGCGGGTGAAATGATGATACCTTGCCAAGTTTCAACCTTTTCAGAGTTCATTTTGTAGTGCTTTTCACTTTCACGGTGATTTAGCTCTGAAAACAAATCAGTAAATGCATCGAAAATAGCAAATTATGTCAGAAAGGGTTGAAAGTTGATGACGTGGATTTGAATTGTGCATCTGAACGCAAAAAAAGTCCGGAGTTGTACTAAGTTATTAAAATATTGAATAGCCGGTGTAACAGATGAGTTTTCGTCCGAAACCCTGATACTTCCTAAGAGATTGTCCAGTTTGTACACGAAGTGCATCCAGTTTTTGCCGTAACCCTCTCTACTTTTTTGCACATGCTATGCGGGTGAAATGATGATACCTTGCCAAGTTTCAACCTTTTCAGAGTTCATTTTGTAGTGCTTTTCACTTTCACGGTGATTTAGCTCTGAAAACAAATCAGTAAATGCATCGAAAATAGCAAATTATGTCAGAAAGGGTTGAAAGTTGATGACGTGGATTTGAATTGTGCATCTGAACGCAAAAAAAGTCCGGAGTTGTACTAAGTTATTAAAATATTGAATAGCCGGTGTAACAGATGAGTTTTCGTCCGAAACCCTGATACTTCCTAAGAGATTGTCCAGTTTGTACACGAAGTGCATCCAGTTTTTGCCGTAACCCTCTCTACTTTTTTGCACATGCTATGCGGGTGAAATGATGATACCTTGCCAAGTTTCAACCTTTTCAGAGTTCATTTTGTAGTGCTTTTCACTTTCACGGTGATTTAGCTCTGAAAACAAATCAGTAAATGCATCGAAAATAGCAAATTATGTCAGAAAGGGTTGAAAGTTGATGACGTGGATTTGAATTGTGCATCTGAACGCAAAAAAAGTCCGGAGTTGTACTAAGTTATTAAAATATTGAATAGCCGGTGTAACAGATGAGTTTTCGTCCGAAACCCTGATACTTCCTAAGAGATTGTCCAGTTTGTACACGAAGTGCATCCAGTTTTTGCCGTAACCCTCTCTACTTTTTTGCACATGCTATGCGGGTGAAATGATGATACCTTGCCAAGTTTCAACCTTTTCAGAGTTCATTTTGTAGTGCTTTTCACTTTCACGGTGATTTAGCTCTGAAAACAAATCAGTAAATGCATCGAAAATAGCAAATTATGTCAGAAAGGGTTGAAAGTTGATGACGTGGATTTGAATTGTGCATCTGAACGCAAAAAAGTCCGGAGTTGTACTAAGTTATTAAAATATTGAATAGCCGGTGTAACAGATGAGTTTTCGTCCGAAACCCTGATACTTCCTAAGAGATTGTCCAGTTTGTACACGAAGTGCATCCAGTTTTTGCCGTAACCCTCTCTACTTTTTTGCACATGCTATGCGGGTGAAATGATGATACCTTGCCAAGTTTCAACCTTTTCAGAGTTCATTTTGTAGTGCTTTTCACTTTCACGGTGATTTAGCTCTGAAAACAAATCAGTAAATGCATCGAAAATAGCAAATTATGTCAGAAAGGGTTGAAAGTTGATGACGTGGATTTGAATTGTGCATCTGAACGCAAAAAAGTCCGGAGTTGTACTAAGTTATTAAAATATTGAATAGCCGGTGTAACAGATGAGTTTTCGTCCGAAACCCTGATACTTCCTAAGAGATTGTCCAGTTTGTACACGAAGTGCATCCAGTTTTTGCCGTAACCCTCTCTACTTTTTTGCACATGCTATGCGGGTGAAATGATGATACCTTGCCAAGTTTCAACCTTTTCAGAGTTCATTTTGTAGTGCTTTTCACTTTCACGGTGATTTAGCTCTGAAAACAAATCAGTAAATGCATCGAAAATAGCAAATTATGTCAGAAAGGGTTGAAAGTTGATGACGTGGATTTGAATTGTGCATCTGAACGCAAAAAAAGTCGGAGTTGTACTAAGTTATTAAAATATTGAATAGCCGGTGTAACAGATGAGTTTTCGTCCGAAACCCTGATACTTCCTAAGAGATTGTCCAGTTTGTACACGAAGTGCATCCAGTTTTTGCCGTAACCCTCTCTACTTTTTTGCACATGCTATGCGGGTGAAATGATGATACCTTGCCAAGTTTCAACCTTTTCAGAGTTCATTTTGTAATGCTTTTCACTTTCACGGTGATTTAGCTCTGAAAACAAATCAGTAAATGCATCGAAAATAGCAAATTATGTCAGAAAGGGTTGAAAGTTTTTGACGTGGATTTGAATTGTGCATCTGAATGCAAAAAAGTCTGGAGTTGTACTAAGTTATTAAAATATTGAATAGCCGGTGTAACAGATGAGTTTTCGTCGAAACCTTAATACTTCCGAAGAGATTGTCCAGTTTGTACACGAAGTGCATCCAGTTTTTGCCGTAACCCTCTCTACTTTTTTGCACATGCTATGCGGGTGAAATGATGATACCTTGCCAAGTTTCAACCTTTTCAGAGTTCATTTTGTACTGCTTTTCACTTTCACGGTGATTTAGCTCTGAAAACAAATCAGTAAATGCATCGAAAATAGCAAATTATGTCAGAAAGGGTTGAAAGTTGATGACGTGGATTTGAATTGTGCATCTGAACGCAAAAAAAGTCTGGAGTTGTACTAAGTTATTAAAATATTGAATAGCCGGTGTAACAGATGAGTTTTCGTCCAAAACCCTGATACTTCCTAAGAGATTGTCCAGTTTGTACACGAAGTGCATCCAGTTTTTGCCGTAACCCTCTCTACTTTTTTGCACATGCTATGCGGGTGAAATGATGATACCTTGCCAAGTTTCAACCTTTTCAGAGTTCATTTTGTACTGCTTTTCACTTTCATGGTGATTTAGCTCTGAAAACAAATCAGTAAATGCATCGAAAATAGCAAATTATGTCAGAAACGGTTGAAAGTTGATGACGTGGATTTGAATTGTGCATCTGAACGCAAAAAAATTCCGGAGTTGTACTTAGTTAGTAAAATATTTAATAGCCAGTGTAACAGATGAGTTTTCGTCCAA
This sequence comes from Triticum aestivum, assembly GCF_018294505.1. Lineage (NCBI taxonomy): Eukaryota > Viridiplantae > Streptophyta > Magnoliopsida > Poales > Poaceae > Triticum > Triticum aestivum. The sequence continues at coordinate 353,061,384 of NC_057798.1, forward strand.
AACCCTGATACTTCCTAACAGATTGTCCAGTTTGTACACGAAGTGCATCCAGTTTTTGCCGTAACCCTCTCTACTTTTTTGCACATGCTATGCGGGTGAAAATATGATACCTTGCCAAGTTTCAACCTTTTTAGAATTCATTTTGTACTGCTTTTCACTTTCACAGTGATTTAGGTCTGAAAACAAATCAGTAAATGCATAGAAAATAGCAAATGGTGTCAGAAAGGGTTGAAAGTTTATGACGTTGATTTGAATTGTGCATCTGAATGCAAAAAAAGTCCGGAGTTGTACTAAGTTATTAAAATATTGAATAGCCGGTGTAATAGATGAGTTTTCGTCTCAAACCCTGATACTTCCTAAGAATTGTCCAGTTTGTACACGAAGTGCATCTAGTTTTTGTCGTAACCCTCTCTACTTTTTTGCACATGCTATGCTGGTGAAATGATGATACCTTGCCAAGTTTAAACCTTTTCAGAGTTCATTTCGTAGTGCTTTTCACTTTCACGGTGATTTAGCTCTGAAAACAAATGAGTAAATGCATTGAAAATAGCAAATTATGTCAGAAAGGGTTGAAAGTTGATGACGTGGATTTGAATTGTGCATCTGAAGCAAAAAAAGTTCCGGAGTTGTACTAAGTTATTAAAATATTGAATAGCCGGTGTAACAGATGAGTTTTCATCCAAAACCCTGATACTTCCAAAGAGACTATCCAGTTTGTACACGAAGTGCATCCAGTTTTTGCCGTAACCCTCTCTACTTTTTTGCACATGCTATGCGGGTGAAATGATGATACCTTGCCAAGTTTCAACCTTTTCAGAGTTCATTTTGTACTGCTTTTCACTTTCACGGTGATTTAGCTCTGAAAACAAATCAGTAAATGCATCGAAAATAGCAAATTATGTCAGAAAGGGTTGAAAGTTGATGACGTGGATTTGAATTGTGCATCTGAACGCAAAAAAAGTCTGGAGTTGTACTAAGTTATTAAAATATTGAATAGCCGGTGTAACAGATGAGTTTTCGTCCGAAACCCTGATACTTCCTAAGAGATTGTCCAGTTTGTACACGAAGTGCATCCAGTTTTTGCCGTAACCCTCTCTACTTTTTTGCACATGCTATGCGGGTGAAATGATGATACCTTGCCAAGTTTCAACCTTTTCAGAGTTCATTTTGTACTGCTTTTCACTTTCACGGTGATTTAGCTCTGAAAACAAATCAGTAAATGCATCGAAAATAGCAAATTATGTCAGAAAGGGTTGAAAGTTGATGACGTGGATTTGAATTATGCATCTGAACGCAGAAAAAGTCTGGAGTTGTACTAAGTTATTAAAATATTGAATAGCCGGTGTAACAGATGAGTTTTCGTTCGAAACCCTGATACTTCCTAAGAGATTGTCCAGTTTGTACAGGAAGTGCATCCAGTTTTTGCCGTAACCCTCTCTACTATTTTGCACATGCTATGCGGGTGAAATGATGATACCTTGCCAAGTTTCAACCTTTTCAGAGTTTAGTTTGTACTGCTTTTCACTTTCAGAGTGATTTAGCTCTGAAAACAAATCAGTAAATGCATCGAAAATAGCAAATTATGTCAGAAACGGTTGAAAGTTGATGATGTGGATTTGAATTGTGCATCTGAACGCAAAAAAATTCCGGAGTTGTACTAAGTTAGTGAAAATATTTAATAGCCAGTGTAACAGATGAGTTTTCGTCCAAAACCCTGATACTTCCTAACAGATTGTCCAGTTTGTACACAAAGTGCATCCAGTTTTTGCCATAACCCTCTCTACTTTTTTGCACATGCTATGCGGGTGAAAATATGATACCTTGCCAAGTTTCAACCTTTTTAGAATTCATTTTGTACTGCTTTTCACTTTCACAGTGATTTAGCTCTGAAAACAAATCAGTAAATGCATCGAAAATAGCAAATGATGTCAGAAAGGGTTGAAAGTTGATGACGTGGATTTGAATTGTGCATCTGAACGCAAAAAAAGTCCGGAGTTGTACTAAGTTATTAAAATATTGAATAGCCGGTGTAATAGATGAGTTTTCGTCCGAAACCCTGATACTTCCTAAGAATTGTCCAGTTTGTACACGAAGTGCATCCAGTTTTTGTCGTAACCCTCTCTACTTTTTTGCACATGCTATGCGGGTGAAATGATGATACCTTGCCAAGTTTCAACCTTTTCAGAGTTCATTTTGTAGTGCTTTTCACTTTCACGGTGATTTAGCTCTGAAAACAAATCAGTAAATGCATTGAAAATAGCAAATTATGTCAGAAAGGGTTGAAAGTTGATGACGTGGATTTGAATTGTGCATCTGAACGCAAAAAAAAGTCCGGAGTTGTACTAAGATATTAAACTATTGAAGACCCAGTGTAACAGATGTGTTTTTGTCCGAAACCCTGATACTTCCTAACAGACTGTCCAGTTTGTACACGAAGTGCATCCAGTTTTTGTCATAACCCTCTCTACTTTTTTGCACATGCTATGCCGGTGAAATGATGATACCTTGCCAAGTTTCAACCTTTTCAGAGTTCATTTTGTACTGCTTTTCACTTTCACGGCGATTTAGCTCTGAAAACAAATCAGTAAACACATCAAAAATAGCAAATGATGTCAGAAAGGGTTGAAAGTTGATGCCGTGAATTTGAATTGTGCATCTGAACGGAAAAATTCCGGAGTTGTACTAAGTTATTAAAATATTGAATAGCCGGTGTAACAGATGAGTTTTCGTCCAAAACCCTGATACTTCCTAAGAGATTGTCCAGTTTGTACACGAAGTGCATCCAGTTTTTGCCGTAACCCTCTCTACTTTTTGGCACATGCTATGCGGGTGAAATGATGATACCTTGCCAAGTTTCAACCTTTTCAGAGTTCATTTTGTACTGCTTTTCACTTTCACGGTGATTTAGCTCTGAAAACAAATCAGTAAATGCATCGAAAATAGCAAATTATGTCAGAAAGGGTTGAAAGTTGATGACGTGGATTTGAATTGTGCATCTGAACGCAAAAAAATTCGGAGTTGTACTAAGTTATTAAAATATTGAATAGCCGGTGTAATAGATGAGTTTTCGTCCGAAACCCTGATACTTCCTAAGAGATTGTCCAGTTTGTACACGAAGTGCATCTAGCTTTTTTCGTAACCCTCTCTACTTTTTTGCACATGCTATGCTGGTGAAATGATGATACCTTGCCAAGTTTCAACCTTTTCGGAGTTCAGTTTGTACTGCTTTTCACTTTCACGGCGATTTAGCTCTTAAAACAAATCAGCAAATGCATAGAAAATAGCAAATTATGTCAGAAAGGGTTGAAAGTTGAAGACGTGGATTTGAATTGTTCATCTGAACGCAAAAAAAGTCCGGAGTTGTACTAAGTTATTAAAATATTGAATAACCGGTGTAACAGATGAGTTTTCGTTCAAAACCCAGATACTTCCTAAGAGATTGTCCAGTTTGTACACGAAGTGCATCCAGTTTTTGCCGTAACCCTGTCTAATTTTTTGCACATGCTATGCGGGTGAAATGATGATACCTTGCCAAGTTTTAACCTTTTCAGAGTGCATTTTGTACTACTTTTCACCTTCACGGTGATTTAGCTCTGAAAACAAATCGGTAAATGCATCGAAAATAGCAAATTATGTCAGAAACAGTTGAAAGTTGATGACGTGGATTTGAATTGTTCATCTGAACGCAAAAAAAGTCCGGAGTTGTACTAAGTTATTAAAATATTAAATAGCCGGTGTAACAGATGAGTTTTCGTCTGAAACCCTGATACTTCCTAAGAGATTGTCCAGTTTGTACATGAAGTGCATCCAGTTTTTGCCGTAACCCTCTCTACTTTTTTGCACATGCTACGCGGGTGAAATGATGATACCTTGCCAAGTTTCAACCTTTTCAAAGTTCATTTTGTACTGCTTTTCACTTTCACGGTGATTTAGCTCTGAAAACAAATGAGTAAATGCATTGAAAATAGCAAATTATGTCAGAAAGGGTTGAAAGTGGATGACGTGGATTTGAATTGTGCATCTGAAGCAAAAAATGTTCGGAGTTGTACTAAGTTATTAAAATATTGAATAGCCGGTGTAACAGATGAGTTTTCATCCAAAACCCTGATACTTCCAAAGAGACTATCCAGTTTGTACACGAAGTGCATCGGAGTTGTACTGCTTTTCACTTTCACGGTGATTTAGCTCTGAAAACAAATCAGTAAATGCATCAAAAATAGCTAATGATGTCAGAAACGGTTGAATGTTGATGACATGGATTTGAATTGTGCATCTGAAGGCAAAAAAGTCCAGAGTTGTACTAAGTTATCAAAATATTGAATAGCCGGTGTAACAGATGAGTTTTCGTCCAAAACCCTGATACTTCCTACGAGATTGTCCAGTTTGTACACGAAGTGCATCCAGTTTTTGCCGTAACCCTCTCTACTTTTTTGCACATGCTATGCAGGTGAAACGATGATACCTTGCCAATTTTGAACCTTTTTAGAGTTCATTTTGTACTGCTTTTCACTTTCACGGTGATTTAGCTCTGAAAACAAATCAGTAAATGCATCAAAAATAGCAAATGATGTCAGAAAGGGTTGAAAGTACGTGACTTTGAATTGTGCATATGAACGCAAAAAGTCCAGAGTTGTACTAAGTTATTAAAATATTCAATAGCCGGGGTAACAGTTGAGTTTTCATCTGAAACCCTGATACTTCCTAAGAGATTGTTCAGTTTGTACACGAAGTACATCCAGTTTTTGCCGTAACCCTCTCTACTTTTTTGCACATGCTATGCGGGTGAAATGATGATACCTTGCCAAGTTTCAACCTTTTTAGAGTTCATTTTGTACTGCTTTTCACTTTCACAGTGATTTAGGTCTGAAAACAAATCAGTAAATGCTTCGAAAATAGTAAATGATGTCAGAAAGGGTTGAAAGTTTTTGACGTGGATTTGAATTGTGCATGTGAATGCAAAAAAAGTCCGGAGTTGTACTAAGTTATTAAAATATTGAATAGCCGGTGTAACAGATGAGTTTTTCGTCCGAAACCCTGATACTTCTAAGAGATTGTCCAGTTTGTACATGAAGTGCATCCAGTTTTTGACGTAACCCTCTCTACTTTTTTGCACATGCTATGCGGGTGAAATGATGATACCTTGCCAAGTTTCAACCTTTTCAGAGTTCATTTTGTACTGCTTTTCACTTTCACGGTGATTTAGCTCTGAAAACAAATCAGTAAATGCATCGAAAATAGCAAATTATGTCAGAAAGGGTTGAAAGTTGATGACGTGGATTTGAATTGTGCATCTGAACGCAAAAAAAGTCCGGAGTTGTACTAAGTTATTAAAATATTGAATAGCAAGTGTAACAGATGAGTTTTCTTCGGAAACCCTGATACTTCCTAAGAGATTGTCTAGTTTGTACACGAAGTGCATCCAGTTTCTGCCGTAACCCTCAATACTTTTTGCACATGCTATGCGGGTGAAAGGATGATACCTTGCCAAGTTTCAACCATTTTAGAGTTCATTTTGTACTGCTTTTCACTTTCACGGTGATTTTTCTTTTAAAACAAATCAGTAAATGCATCAAAAATAGCAAATGATATCAGAAAGGGTTGAAAGTTGATGACGTGAATTTGAATTGTGCATTTGAACGCAAAAAAGTCCGGAGTTGTACTAAGTTTTTAATATATTGAATAGCCGGTGTAACAGATGAGTTTTCGTCTGAAACCCTCATACTTCCTAAGAGATTGTCCAGTTTGTACACGAAGTTCATCCAGTTTTTGCCGTAACCCTCTCTATTTTTTTGCACATGCTATGCGGGTGAAATGATGATACCTTGCCAAGTTTCAACCTTTTCAGAGTTCATTTTGTAGTGCTTTTCACTTTCACGGTGATTTAGGTTTGAAAACAAATCAGTAAATGCATCAAAAATAGCAAATGATGTCAGAAAGGGTTGAAAGTTGTTGACGTGGATTTGAATTGTGCATCTGAACGCAAACAAGTCCGGAGTTGTACTAAGTTATTAAAATATTGAGTACCTGGTGTAACAGATGACTTTTCGTCCGAAACCCTGACACTTCCTAAGAGATTGTCCAGTTTTACACGAAGTGCATCCAGTTTTGTTCGTAACCCTCTCTACTTTTTTGCACATGCTATGCGGGTGAAATGATGATACCTTGCCACGCTTCAACCTTTTCAGAGTTCATTTTGTACTGCTTTTCGCTTTCATGGTGATTTAGCTCTGAAAACAAATCAGCAAATGCATCGAAAATAGCAATTTATGTCAGAAAGGGTAGAAAGTTGACGACGTGGATTTGAATTGTGCATCTGAACGCAAAAAGTCCAGAGTTGTACTAAGTTATTAAAATATTGAATAGCCGGTGTAACAGATTAGTTTTCGTCCGAAACCCTGATACTTCCTAAGAGATTGTCCAGTTTGTACACGAAGTGCATCCAGTTTTTGCCGTAACCCTCTCTACTTTTTTCGCACATGCTATGCGGGTGAAATGATGATACCTTGCCAGGTTTTAACCTTTTTTAGAGTTCATTTTGTACTGCTTTTCACTTTCACGGTGATTTAGCTCTGAAAACAAATCAGTAAATGCATCGAAAATAGCAAATTATGTCAGAAAGGGTTGAAAGTTGATGACGTGGATTTGAATTGTGCATCTGAACGCAAAAAAAGTCCGGAGTTGTACTACGTTATTAAAATATTGAATAGACGGTGTAACAGATGAGTTTTCGTCTGAAACACTGATACTTCCTAAGAGATTGTTCAGTTTGTATACGAAGTGCATCCAGTTTTTGCCGTAACCCTCACTACTTTTTGCACATGCTATGCGGGTGAAATGATGATACCTTGCCAAGTTTCAACCTTTTCAGAGTTCATTTTGTTCTGCTTTTCACTTTCACGGTGATTTAGCTCTGAAAACAAATCAGTAAATGCATCAAAAATAGCTAATGATGTCAGAAACGGTTGAATGTTGATGACATGGATTTGAATTGTGCATCTGAAGGCAAAAAAGTCCAGAGTTGTACTAAGTTATCAAAATATTGAATAGCCGGTGTAACAGATGAGTTTTCGTCCAAAACCCTGATACTTCCTACGAGATTGTCTAGTTTGTACACGAAGTGCATCCAGTTTTTGCCGTTACCCTCTCTACTTTTTTGCACATGCTATGCAGGTGAAACGATGATACCTTGCCAATTTTCAACCTTTTTAGAGTTCATTTTGTACTGCTTTTCACTTTCACGGTGATTTAGCTCTGAAAACAAATCAGTAAATGCATCAAAAATAGCAAATGATGTCAGAAAGGGTTGAAAGTACGTGACTTTGAATTGTGCATATGAACGCAAAAAGTCCAGAGTTGTACTAAGTTATTAAAATATTCAATAGCCGGGGTAACAGTTGAGTTTTCATCCAAAACCCTGATACTTCCTAAGAGATTGTTCAGTTTGTACACGAAGTACATCCAGTTTTTGCCGTAACCCTCTCTACTTTTTTGCACATGCTATGCGGGTGAAATAATGATACCTTGCCAAGTTTCAACCTTTTTAGAGTTCATTTTGTACTGCTTTTCACTTTCACGGTGATTTAGCTATGAAAACAAATCAGTAAATGCATCGACAATAGCAAATGATGTCAGAAAGGGTTGAAAGTTAATGACGTGGATTTGAATTGTGCATCTGAATGCAAAAAAAGTCCGGAGTTGAACTAAGTTATTAAAATATTGAATAGCTGGTGTAACAGATGAGTTTTTTTTTCCGAAACCCTGATAATTTCTAAGAGATTGTCCAGTTTGTACACGAAGTGCATCCAGTTTTTGCCGTAACCCTCACTACTTTTTGCACATGCTATGCGGGTGAAATGATGATACCTTGCCAAGTTTCTACCTTTTCAGAGTTCATTTTGTACTGCTTTTCACTTTCACGGTGATTTAGCTCTGAAAACAAATCAGCAAATGCATTGAAAATAGAAAACTATGTCAGAAAGGGTTGAAAGTTGATGATGTGGATTTGAATTGTGCAGCTGAATGCAAAAAAAGTCCGGAGTTGTACTAAGTTATTAAAATATTGAATAGCAAGTGTAACAGATGAGTTTTCTTCGGAAACCCTGATACTTCCTAAGAGATTGTCTAGTTTGTACACGAAGTGCATCCAGTTTCTGCCGTAACCCTCAATACTTTTTGCACATGCTATGCGGGTGAAATGATGATACCTTGCCAAGTTTCAACCATTTTAGAGTTCATTTTGTACTGCTTTTCACTTTCACGGTGATTTTTCTTTTAAAACAAATCAGTAAATGCATCAAAAATAGCAAATGATATCAGAAAGGGTTGAAAGTTGATGACGTGAATTTGAATTGTGCATTTGAACGCAAAAAAGTCCAGAGTTGTACTAAGTTTTTAATATATTGAATAGCCGGTGTAACAGATGAGTTTTCGTCTGAAACCCTCATACTTCCTAAGAGATTGTCCAGTTTGTACACGAAGTTCATCCAGTTTTTGCCGTAACCCTCTCTATTTTTTTGCAGATGCTATGCGGGTGAAATGATGATACCTTGCCAAGTTTCAACCTTTTCAGAGTTCATTTTGTAGTGCTTTTCACTTTCACGGTGATTTAGGTTTGAAAACAAATCAGTAAATGCATCAAAAATAGCAAATGATGTCAGAAAGGGTTGAAAGTTGTTGACGCGGATTTGAATTGTGCATCTGAACGCAAACAAGTCCGGAGTTGTACTAAGTTATTAAAATATTGAGTACCCGGTGTAACAGATGAGTTTTCGTCCGAAACCCTGACACTTCCTAAGAGATTGTCCAGTTTTACACGAAGTGCATCCAGTTTTGTTCGTAACCCTCTCTACTTTTTTGCACATGCTATGCGGGTGAAATGATGATACCTTGCCACGCTTCAACCTTTTCAGAGTTCATTTTGTACTGCTTTTCACTTTCATGGTGATTTAGCTCTGAAAACAAATCAGCAAATGCATCGAAAATAGCAATTTATGTCAGAAAGGGTAGAAAGTTGATGACGTGGATTTGAATTGTGCATCTGAACGCAAAAAAAGTCCGGAGTTGTACTAAGTTATTAAAATATTGAATAGCCGGTGTAACAGATTAGTTTTCGTCTGAAACCCTGATACTTCCTAAGAGATTGTCTAGTTTGTACACGAAGTGCATCCAGTTTTTGCCGTAACCCTCACTACTTTCTTGCACATGCTATGCGGGTGAAATGATGATACCTTGCCAAGTTTCAACTCTTTCAGAGTTCATTTTGTAGTGCTTTTCACTTTCACGGTGATTTAGCTCTGAAAACAAATCAGCAAATGCATCGAAAATAGCAAATTATGTCAGAAAGGTTTGAAAGTTGTTGATGTGGATTTGAATTGTGCATCTGAACGCAAAAAAGTCGAGAGTTGTACGAAGTTATGAAAATATTGAATAGCCGATGTAACAGATTAGTTTTCGTCCGAAACCCTGATACTTCCTAAGAAATTGTCCAGTTTGTACACGAAGTGCATCCAGTTTTTGTCGTAACCCTCTCTACTTTTTTGCGCATGCTATGCTGGTGAAATGATGATACCTTGCCAAGTTTCAACCTTTTCAGAGTACATTTTGTACTGCTTTTCACTTTCATGGTGATTTAGCTTTGAAAACAAATCAGCAAATGCATCGAAAATAGCAAATGATGTCAAAAAGGGTTGAAAGTTGATGACGTGAATTTGAATAGTGCATTTGAATGCAAAAAATTCCGGAGTTGTACTAAGTTATTAAAATATTGAATAGCCGGTGTAACAAATGAGTTTTCCTGCAAAACCCTGATACTTCCCAAGAGATTGTCCAGTTTGTACACGAAGTTCATCCAGTTTTTGCCGTAACCATCTCTATTTTTTGCACATGCTATGCGCGTGAAATCATGATACCTTGCCAAGTTTCAACCTTTTTAGAGTTCATTTTGTACTGCTTTTCACTTTCACGGTGATTGAGCTCTAAAAACAAATCAGTAAATGCATCGACAAAAGCAAATGATGCCAGAAAGGGTTGAAAGTTGATGACGTGGATTTGAATTGTGCATCTGAATGCAAAAAAAGTCCGGAGTTGTACTAAGTTATTAAAATATTGAATAGCTGGTGTAACAGATGGTTTTTCTTCCGAAATCCTGATACTTCCTAAGAGATTGTAAAGTTTGTACACGAAGTGCATCCAGTTTTTGCCGTAACCCTCACTACTTTTTGCACATGCTATACGGGTGAAATGATGATACCTTGCCAAGTTTCTACCTTTTCAGAGTTCATTTTGTACTGCTTTTCACTTTCACGGTGATTTAGCTCTGAAAACAAATCAGCAAATGCATTGAAAATAGAAAACTATGTCAGAAAGGGTTGAAAGTTGACGATGTGGATTTGAATTGTGCATCTGAATGCAAAAAAAGTCCGGAGTTGTACTAAGTTATCAAAATATTGAATAGCCAGTGTAACAGATGAGTTTTCGTCCGAAACCTTGATACTTCCTAAGAGATTGTCCAGTTTGTACACGAAGTGCATCCAGTTTTTGTCGTAACCCTCTCTACTTTTTTGCACATGCTATGCTGGTGAAACGATGATACCTTGCCAAGTTTCAACCTTTTCAGAGTTCATTTTGTACTGCTTTTCATTTTCACGGTGATTTAGCTCTGAAAACAAATCAGCAAATGCATCGAAAATAGCAAATTATGTTAGAAAGGGTTGAAAGTTGATGACGTGGATTTGAATTGTGCATATGAACGCAAAAAGTCCGGAGTTGTACTAAGTTATTAAAATATTGAATAGCCGGTGTAACAGATGAGTTTTCGTCCGAAACCCTGATACTTCCTAAGAGATTGTCCAGTTTGTATACGAAGTGCATCTAGTTTTTGCCGTAACCCTCTCTACTTTTTTTCACATGCTATGTGGGTGAAATGATGATACCTTGCCAAGTTTCAACTTTTTTAGAGTTCATTTTGTACTACTTTTCACTTTCACGATGATTTTTCTCTGAAAACAAATCAGTAAATGCATCAAAAATAGCAAATGATATAAGAAAGGGTTGAAAGTTGATTGTGCATTTGAACGCAAAAAAGTCCGGAGTTGTACTAAGTTTTTAATATATTGAATAGCCGGTGTAACAGATGAGTTTTCGTCAGAAACCCTGATACTTTGCCAAGTTTCAACCTTTTCAGAGTTCATTTTGTAGTGCTTTTCACTTTCACGATGTTTTAGCTCTGAAAACAAATCAGTAAATGCATCAAAAATAGCAAATGATGTTAGAAAGGGTTGAAAGTTGTTGACGTGGATTTGATTTGTGCATCTGAACGCAAACAAGTCCGGAGTTGTACTAAGTTATTAAAATATTGAGTAGCCGGTGTAACAGATGAGTTTTCGTCCGAAACCCTGATACTTCCTAAGAGATTGTCCAGTTTGTACACGAAGTGCATCCAGTTTTGTTCGTAACCCTCTCTACTTTTTTGCACATGCTATGCGGTTGAAATGATGATACCTTGCCATGCTTTAACCTTTTCATAGTTCATTTTGTACTGCTTTTCACTTTCATGGTGATTTAGCTCTGAAAACAAATCAGCAAATGCATCGAAAAAAGCAATTTATGTTAGAAAGGGTAGAAAGTTGATGACATGGATTTGAATTGTGCATCTGAACGCAAAAAATTCCGGAGTTGTACTAAGTTATTAAAATATTGAATAGCCGGTGTAACAGATGAGTTTTCGTCCGAAACCCTGATACTTCCTAAGAGATTGTCCAGTTTGTACACGAAGTGCATCTAGTTTTTGTTGTAACCCTCTCTACTTTTTTGCACATGCTATGCTAGTGAAATGATGATACCCTGCCAAGTTTCAACCTTTTCAGAGTTCATTTTGTATTGCTTTTCACTTTCATGGTGATTTAGCTCTGAAAACAAATCAGCAAATGCATCGAAAATAGCAATTTATGTCAGAAAGGTTTTGAAGTTGATGACGTGCATTTGAATTGTGCATCTGAACGCAAAAAAAGTCCAGAGTTGTACTCAGTCATTAAAATATTGAATAGCCGGTGTAACAGATGAGTTTTCGTCCGAAACCCTGATACTTCCTAAGAGATTGTCTAGTTTGTACACGAAGTGCATCCAGTTTTTGCCGTAACCCTCACTACTTTTTTGGACATGCTATGCGGGTGAAATGATGATACCTTGCCAAGTTTCAACTCTTTCAGAGTTCATTTTGTAGTGCTTTTCACTTTCATGGTGATTTAGCTCTGAAAACAAATCAGCAAATGCATCGAAAATAGCAAATTATGTCAGAAAGGGTTAAAAGTTGTTGACATGGATTTGAATTGTGCATCTGAATGCAAAAAAGTCCAGAGTTGTACTAAGTTATTAAAATATTGAATAGCCGATGTAACAGATTAGTTTTCGTCCGAAACCCTAATACTTCCTAAGAGATTGTCCAGTTTGTACACGAAGTGCATCCAGTTTTTGTCGTAACCCTCTCTACTTTTTTGCACATGCTATGCTGGTGAAATGATGATACCTTGCCAAGTTTCAACCTTTTCAGAGTTCATTTTGTACTGCTTTTCACTTTCACGGTGATTTAGCTCTGAAAACAAATCAGCAAATGCATCGAAAATAGCAAATGATGTCAAAAAGGGTTGAAAGCTGATGACGTGAATTTGAATTGTGCATTTGAACGCAAAAAAGTCCAGAGTTGTACTAAGTTATTAAAATATTGAATAGCCGGTGTAACAAATGAGTTTTCCTCCAAAACCGTGATACTTCCCAAGAGATTGTCCGGTCTGTACACGAAGTTCATCCAGTTTTTGCCGTAACCATCTCTATTTTTTTGCACATGCTATGCGGGTGAAATGATGATACCTTGACAAGTTTCAACCTTTTTAGAGTTCATTTTGTACTGCTTTTCACTTTCATGGTGATTTAGCTCTGAAAACAAATCAGTAAATGCATCGAAAATAACAAATGATGTCCGAAAGGGTTGAAAGTTGATGACGTGAATTTGAATTGTGCATTTGAACGCAAAAAAGTCTGGAGTTGTACTAAGTTTTCAATATATTGAATAGCCGGTGTAACAGATGAGTTTCCGTCTGAAACCCTGATACTTCCTAAGAGATTGTCCAGTTTGTACACGAAGTTCATCCAGTTTTTGCCGTAACACTCTCTATTTTTTGCACATGCTATGCGGGTGAAATGATGATACCTTGCCAAGTTTCAACCTTTTCAGAGTTCATTTTGTAGTGCTTTTCACTTTCACGGTGATTTAGTTCCGAAAACAAATCAGTAAATCCATCAAAAATAGCAAATGATGTCAGAAAGGATTGAAAGTTGTTAACGTGTATTTGAATTGTGCATCTGAACGCAAACAAGTCCGGAGTTGTACTAAGTTATTAAAATATTGAGTAGTCGGTGTAACAGATGAGTTTTCGTTCGAAACCCTGATACTTCCTAAGAGATTGTCCAGTTTGTACAGGAAGTACGTGCAGTTTTGTTCGTAACCCTCTCCACTTTTTTGCACATGCTATGCGGGTGAAATGATGATACCTTGCCATGCTTCATACTTTTGAGATTTCATTTTGTACTGCTTTTCACTTCCACGGTGATTTAGCTCTGAAAACAAATCAGCAAATGCATCGAAAATAGCAATTTATGTCACAAAGGGTAGAAAGTTGATGACGTGGATTTGAATTGTGCATCTGAATGCAAAAAAGTCCGGAGCTGTACTAAGTTATTAAAATATTGAATAGCCGGTGTAACAGATCAGTTTTTGTCCGAAACCCTGATACTTCCTAAGAGATTGTCCAGTTTGTACACGAAGTGCATCCGGTTTTTGTCGTAACCCTCTCTACTTTTTTGCACATGCTATGTTGGTGAAATGATGATACCTTGCCAAGTTTCAACCTTTTCAGAGTTCATTTTGTACTGCTATTCACTTTCACGATGATTTAGCTCTAAAAACAAATCAGCAAATGCATTGAAAATAGCAAATTATGTCAGAAAGGGTTGAAAGTTGATGATGTGGATTTGAATTGTGCATCTGAACACAAAAAAAGTCCGGAGTTGTACTAAGTTATTAAAATATAGAATAGCCGGTGTAATAGATGAGTTTTTGTCCGAAACCCTGATACTTCCTAAGAGATTGTCCAGTTTGTTCATGAAGTGCATCTAGTTTTTGCCGTAACCCTCTCTACTTTTTTTCACATGCTATGCGGGTGAAATGATGATACCTTGCCAAGTTTCAACCTTTTTAGAGTTCATTTTGTACTTCTTTTCACTTTCACGGTGATTTTTCTCTAGAAACAAATCAGTAAATGCATCAAAAATAGCAAATGATATCAGAAAGGGTTGAAAGTTGATGATGTGAATTTGAATTGTGCATTTGAACGCAAAAAAGTCCGGAGTTGTACTAAGTTTGTAATATATTGAATAGCCGCTGTAACAGATGAGTTTTCATCTGAAACCCTGATACTTCCTAAGAGATTGTCCAATTTGTACACGAAGTTCATCCAGTTTTTGCCGTAACCCTCTCTATTTTTTTGCACATGCTATGCGGGTGAAATGATGATACCTTTACAAGTTTCAACCTTTTCAGAGTTCATTTTGTAGTGCTTTTCACTTTCACGGTGATTTAGCTCTGAAAACAAATCAGTAAATGCATAAAAAATAGCAAATGATGTCAAAAAGGGTTGGAAGTTGTTGACGTGGATTTGAATTGTGCATCTGAATGCAAACAAGTCCGGAGTTGTACTATGTTATTAAAATATTGAGTAGCCGATGTAACAAATGAGTTTTCATCCGAAACCCTGATACTTCCTAAGAGATTGTCCAGTTTGTACACGAAGTGCATCCAGTTTTGTTCGTAACCCTCTCTACTTTTTTGCTCATGCTATGCGGGTGAAATGATGATACCTTGCCATGCTTCAACCTTTTCAGAGTTCATTTTGTACTGCTTTTCACTTTCACGGTGATTTAGCTCTGAAAAACAAATCAGCAAATGCATCGAAAATAGCAATTTATGTCAGAAAGGGTAGAAAGTTGATGATGTGGATTTGAATTGTGCATCTGAACGCAAAAAAGTCCAGAGTTGTACTAAGTTATTAAAACATTGAATAGCCGGTGTAACAGATGAATTTTCGTCCGAAACCCTGATACTTCCTAAGAGATTGTCCAGTTTGTACACGAAGTGCATCCAGTTTTTGCCGTAACCCTCTCTACTTTTTTTCACATGCTATGTGGGTGAAATGATGATACCTTGCCAAGTTTCAACCTTTTTAGAGTTCATTTTGTACTTCTTTTCACTTTCACGATGATTTTTCTCTGAAAACAAATCAGTAAATGCATCAAAAATAGCAAATGATATCAGAAAGGGTTGAAAGTTGATGATGTGAAATTAAATTGTGCATTTGAACGCAAAAAAGGCCGGAGTTGTACTAAGTTTTTAATATATTGAATAGCCGCTGTAACAGATGAGTTTTCGTCCGAAACCCTGATACTTCCTAAGAGATTGTCCAGTTTGTACACGAAGTGCATCCAGTTTTTGCCGTAACCCTCACTACTTTTTGCACATGCTATGCGGGTGAAATGATGATACCTTGCCTAGTTTCTACCTTTTCAGAGTTCATTTGGTACTGCTTTTCACTTTCACGGTGATTTAGCTCTGAAAACAAATCAGTAAATGCATCGAAAATAGAAAATTATGTCAGAAAGTGTTGAAAGTTGATGACGTGGATTTGAATTGTGCATCTGAACGCAAAAAATTTCGTGGTTGTACTAAGTTATTAAAATATTGAGTAGCTGGTGTAACAGATGAGTTTTCGTCCGAAACCCTGATACTTCCTAAGAGATTGTCCAGTTTGTACACGAAGTGCATCCAGTTTTGTTCGTAACCCTCTCTACTTTTTTGCACATGCTATCACTACAGGAATCCAGTACTTTTCCATCTGCCATGGCGGACGGCAAAGGCAGGGACGGCTGACGGCAAAGCACTTTGCCGTCCGCCGCGAACGGCAAACACAGACGACAAAGATAGGGTCGGGAAACAGGTCCTTTGTCGTCTGCTTTCCAAGGCGGACGGCAAAGAGCCCTTTGCCTACAGTGGCGGACGACAAGAGGGGGGACGGCAAAATGTGGCACGTCCGCCATTGTCACTCTGTTAGGCGGCTAACAGCGGCCTTTGCCGTCCACCAGCGGACGGCAATTAGTGCGCCTCTTTGCCGTCCGCCAGGTGACATCAGCAATACCTCAGCGCCCGTTTTTTTGCCGTCCGCCCGGCGGACGGCAAAGGCGAAGTCTTTGCCGTCAGCCAGGCTTTGCCATTCGCCACTGTCGGCAAATTGGCCAAATGGTCCACCCCAAGAAGCACAGGTGGGCGCCACGTGCCCCCTTTGCCGTCTGCCACCGACGGCAAAGGGCTCTTTGCCGTCTGCCACGGACGGCAAAGAGCCTGCACTGCCACTTTTTTTTTCTCTTTTTCTTATATTCACAACAAAAATTTCACAACACATATATATCCATCACATAAATATCCATCACATAGTTCCATCACATCACATATATATCCATCAAAAATTTCACATCACATATATATCCATCACATAGTTCCATCGATCCATACATATTACAATATGCAAAGTTTCTTCATAGCAAGCCAGCAGAATACAAGTGCATCAAAGGAAAAAACAGGAAAAAGCAAGCAATCCATCATAGGAAGCTGGCTTCCGTGAAGTGAATGAAACCTGCAAAATGACAAATAAAAAAGTTAGAAAAATAAGACTAGAAGAAGAATTAGACTAGAAGAAAAAGAATAGAAGAAGAAGACTAGAAGAAGAAGTATATGCCATATATTAGCTAACTTAGGTGAAATGTATCGTATATGAGCTAACCTAGGTGAAATGGGTAGTTTATGAGCTATCCTATGTGAAATGGATCATTTTGGAGCTAAGTTAGGTGAAATTGGTCGTTTATGAGCAAACCTAGGTGAAATGGGTCGTTTATGAGCAAACCTAGGTGAAATGGGTCGTTTATGAGCAAACCTAGGTGAAATGAGTCGTTTATGAGCAAACCTAGGTGAAATGGGTCGTTTATGAGCTAAGTTAGGTGAAATGAGTCGTTTATGAGCAAACCTAGGTGAAATGGGTCGTTTATGAGCTAACCTAGGTGAAATAGGTTGTTTATGAGTTAACCTAGGTGAAATGGGTCGTTTATGAGCTAAGTTAGGTGAAATGAGTCATTTATGAGCAAACCTAGGTGAAATGGGTCATTTATGAGCTAAGTTAGGTGAAATCAGTCGTTTATGAGCAAACCTAGGTGAAATGGGTCGTTTATGAGCTAACTTAGGTGAAATAGGTTGTTTATGAGCTAACCTAGGTGAAATGGGTCATTTATGAGCTAACCTAGGTCAAATGGGTCGTTTATGAGCTAACCTAGGTGAAATGCCACGATTTTGAGCTAACTAAGGTAAAATGGATCGTTTTTAGCTAACTTAGGTGAAATGGGTCATTTTGGAGCTAACCTAGGTGAAATGGGTCATTTTGGAGCTAACCTAGGTGGAATGGGTCATTTTAAAGCTAATGTAGGTAAAATGGATCATTTAGGAGCTAATCTACGTAAAATGGGTCATTTTCGAGCTAACTTGGATAAATTGGATCACTTGTAAGCTAACTAAGGTAAAATGAGTCATTTTGGAGCTAACTTAGGTAGAATGGATGGTTTATGAGGTCAGTAAGCTTATTAAGTCATTTTGGTGGAAAAGAAGCTAACTCTAGGTCATTATGGTAAGCATATTGGAGGAAATAAAGCTAAGTCTAGGTCTTTATGCATTTGTTAAGCAAATCCCTAGAGAAACTTACCGTGATCACGGAGGTGTAGGAGCGGGCTGGCTCGCGCCGGTAGCTGGAGAAGGAGTGGGCTGGCTCGCGCCGGTAGCTGGAGAAGGACGTGCGATGCGTTTCTGGAGTTAAGCTGCACCAAAGATCATTTACAATGTCTCGTTAGCATTATGACACTCAAATGTTAAGACAAGCAAGTAATGTCCATTCAAATTAAACTCATCGTGATCCCAGGAGCAATCACTGGCATCGGCGGAGCGGTTTGACCGGACTTCTCGCACACAGACTGCACATTTGGTTTTCACAACAGAGTCATACTAGTTAGTAATGAGACTCAAATGTTAAGACTAGCAAGTAATCTGCAGAAGAAACTTACTACAAGGAGCTCGTACATGGCCCTTGCCTGCATGTCATTCCGTGCCCTCTCCTCCTCCAACATCTTTGTCGTCTTCTCCTCCAACTCCCGCTGCCTCTCCGCCGCCTCCGCCAAAAGTTTCTCCGTTCTATCTCTCTCACTCTGTATAGCAGCCTGCAACACCACTCACATGACCATTTGTAATCATTGATGGAAGCGCACACAATGTAATGGAGAAAGATAGCTGAGTACGTATAACTAACCTTGATGGCGAGTTGGACTGGCCGTTCACGAGGCCTTATCTCAGGAGCGGAGCTCGACTGGCGCGCCTTGATCTCTGGGAGAGTGCTAGGACAACGGATAAGTCCATCTCCCATGGCTATGGAGCCATGGGACCTCCCGCCACCAGATATCATCAGCAGCTCTGTATCAATGGGACCCTGGCTCGGGTTAAAGTCCTCTCCTTTCCTCGCCTTCCCCTGATCTCTATATTGCACGAGCTTCTCGTGGGCGGAGATGTTGGTGAAGTTCTTTGGATCATCGAGGTCAAACGCAGAGAATGCCTTGACTTTCTTGTAAGGGCCAGTGTGGGCCATGGCATACAGGTCGTACACCTCTGGCACCTTATCCGCCTTATTGTAGCGTGCCTCGGCGTGCTCCCGACCAGCGCCCACCATCTTTCAACACCTGCCATGACAAAGAATAAACAAAATTAGTAAAACATAAAAAAAGTACTGACATGAATAATAATATGTATATCACTTAAGTATATCATCATCAAGTACAACATAAAAAAATTGAATACCTGACACTACTAATAATCTCGATCAGTATCATCAATAAATGTCGGTCGGCCATAGATAGCTCTTTGCCATAGGTACGAAAGCGATACCCGTTGATGTCGTACTTGTCAAATGAACGGACCTTATAGTCAAAACCATTAGCGACTTGTCTCAATTCCGCGTCCATAGACTCTGAATTAGCCTACAAGTTTAATATGAAAGGGGATTGTTGCATTATGCACAAATTAGCGAATGTAATGAAACTGTCTAATAGAAATTACCATTTGTTTGAACCAAGAGATGAAACCGGGATAGCCACCTCCTTGCTTTGCGAGAAGCTCATACTCTTCGACGGAATCCTTTTGGATCTCCACTCCATACGAGAATATGGCGACGTATCGACTGTATGACATATCCAGGAATAAGAGTAGTTCAAAGGAAATAGAAGTTGCGAAACAATGTACCGAGAACTTACTCGATGTACGGCCGCACTTCTATCAGGTTGTTGAAGATATACAACGAAATGGTCCGCCATTCTTCATTATCCAAAGATATTGGATGTGAAACACTAGCTGGTGCGAGATTCCCTTTGAATAGGCTGAGGTTGGATCCACCCTTTTTAGGCTCGTCAGCATTGTACCGAGGCTTCGGATTATGCAAATGACGATTTTTGGCTTCGTAGTGCGCTGTTACGAAGTTTGCCGCCTCCTCTGTGATGAATGCCTCATCCATCGATGCTTCAATTCTACGTTTATTTTTACATTTTTCTCGAAGCGTCTTCTGCATCCTCTCAGTTGGGTAGCACCAACGATTTTGCACGGGCCCCCCAATCTTGCCTCGATCGGGAGATGCAAAATCAAATGCTGCATTGGATTAAAGAAGCCCGGTGGAAAGATCTTCTCTAACTTGCAGATCAACTCCGGTGCCAACTCTTTCATTTCTTCTAGCACGCTAGGCGATAGTTCTTTCGCACAAAGAACACGGAAGAAATAGCTGAGTTCTGCCAGTACTAGCCATTCTTCCTCAGGGATGAAGCCACGCAACATCACCGGCATTACCCGCTCAATCCATATGTGCCAATCATGACTCTTGAGACCAAATATCTTCAGTTTATCAAGACCCACAAGAGAATTTCCCTCATAGCTGGCCTTCCAAGATTGAACCATGCCTTTGGCTTTGTCCAGTTCTGCTTTCCTTTCGGTTCTTTCATGTTTTGTAATGGCCTATCACATAGCGCCTCCAGATCGACTCTAGCCTTAATATTATCCTTTGACTTCCCATATATGCCGAACAATGTACCAAAAAGTGCCTCGGCGATATTCTTCTCAGTGTGCATCACGTCGATGTTGTGTGGGCAAAGGAGGTCTTTGAAGTAAGGCAGATCCCATAAGCATGTTTTGTGAGTCCATGCGTGCTTAGTATTATACCCCTTGAAGTACCCTGGACGTTGTGGATCTGGCTCGAGAGCGTTTAACTGATCCAGGGTCTGTTGGCCTGTTAATGCAGGTGGTGCAGAGTTTTTGACAACTCTACCCCTGATGAAGTTCTTCTTGTCTTTCCTGAACTTATGGCGAGGATCCAGGAACTGTCTATGCATGTCGAAGCAAGAAAACTTGCGACCGGCCTAAAGCCAACGAAACTCAAGAGCTCCCTTGCATGTGGGGCACGGGAATCTTCCATGCACACACCAGCCAACGAATAGCGCATACGCCGGCAAGTCATGCGTCGAGTACATGTACCAGACACGCATTATGAAGTTCCGTTTGCTAAAGGCGTCGTATGTCTTGAACCCATTATCCCAGGCTTCTTGCAATTCTTCCTTAAGTAGCTGCATGTACACATTCATATTTTTGCCCGGATAGTTGGGTCCTGGAATTATGAACGTCAAGAAAATGTTCTTTCTTTGCATAATCTGTCCGGGGGGGGGGGGAGATTGAGTGGAAAGACAAATACGGGCCAACAACTGTATTGGGCTGCCGTCATACCAAACACACTGAACCCATCCGTGTTGATGCGGACTCGAGGATGCCTCGGATCTGCCGCTTTGTCAGCATGTAATTCATCAAACTTTTTCCACGCAACACCATCCGATGTGTGTACCATCATCAGGTTCCCATCTGCATCTAGTTCAGTTCGTTTGCCTGTTTTGTGCCATGTCATCTGTCTGGCCGTCTCTTCGACCATGAAAAGACGTTGAAGTCTTGGTACGATTGGCATATACCGAAGAGCACTAACGGGGATTTTGGTTTGTGTCTTCTCACGCATACCGTTGTCTACCACAATATACTTGGAAGACTTGCAAATGGGACAATAGTTCAAGTCCGCATAGTCAAGCCTAAATAAGGCACATCCTTTCTCACATGCATGTATCTTCTCATAGGGCATCTTCAGTGCACGGAGGATTTTGTCCGACTGGTACAGGTTTGCAGGCATTACATGGCCTTTGGGTAGAAAGCGTCCAAATACTGTCATAATTGCGTCATAGCATTCTCTGCCCAAGTTGAACTGAGCCTTCAGAGCCATTACTTGTGAGATGGCATCCAACTGACAAAGCTCAGTGTGCTCGTGGAGCGGACGTTTTGAAGACTCCAACATTTCATTGAAAGCATTTGCAGATTCCTCCATCTCCTCGTCCGAATCCTGAGCATCATCATAGCCTTGCACCATGTTTTCCATCCCGGTACCATGCTCGTCGGTGCGACGATGATCCACCTCAGCTCGGTCACGTTGGGCAGACTCACCATGAAATGTCCACACCGTATAATCGGGCGTAAAACCACTCTTCTGCAGGTGTTTGCCCATTTCAGCCTCTGTCTTCTTTTCCCAATTGCCGCACCGGAAACAGGGGCACCAGGTTTTCTTTTGGCCATTTGCAAATGCGGCTTGCACAAACCCCTTGGTTTTTGTGAACCATTCAGCGCTCCATTTGTTCTGACCAGTGTGACCGGTATACATCCACGCACGGTCACTCATCTTGACTTTCAGAGCTACTGGACACACAACAATTATATATGTAATTCACCATGTATATATTCATCAGTTTATCTATTTTGTCAATTTTATTACGTCCATGCAACCTACACTCTAATAGGTAATGATAGGTCCTAATCCCACCCGTGTATGTGTAGATTGAGTTCATTTTCCCATGCTATGCTCCGGATCCGGCGCAAAATTTCGGCAGCACCTCCCCGCTGTTCTCCTGATACACGTCTCTGCAATAAACAGAGAGGATGTGTACCCGGAGAACAACAGGGGAGGCACTGACGAAATTTATGCGTCGGATCCGGAGCAAAGCATATGGGAAAACGAACCCAATCTACACATACTCGGGCTGTCCATGGATAGCGTTGGACAATTCGAAAGAATCAAGGTTATAAATATGCAAATGCATGCATATTTACAACTATGACGCTTTCGAACGGGAGACACATATTGGTTACGCATACTGATGATTCAAGACACATATATAGCTAGCTATCAAGTTTCATCGGAATAGATCAAATAATTAATGGGGGAGGAGGACTTGTCATTTGTGCTCACCCACGAACGAAGGGGCAGAGCTCGTCAAACGCACGGCGAGGGCGTCGAACACCAAACCTCGCAGCGATGAAACAACTGCACATTTAAAACTACACGATCAACACAATTATATATGATGTTTTTCATAACAAAATCGAGAAATATATGACCTAACTAATAATTCACAAATATATGACCCTGTCGGCCTCTGGAAGCCAAAAAACACCTTTTCGGGAGGTGTCGGTGGTCGGGGTGTCCTGTCGGTGTCGGGGTGCCGTGTCGGGGTCGGGGTGCTGTTCCGGGGTCGGGGGGTCTGGGTCAGGGGTCAGGTTGTCGGGGTGTGGTGTCGGGGTCGGGGTGTCGGGGTCGGGGTGTCGTGTCTGGGTCGGGTGTCGGGGTATCGGGGTGTCGTGTCGGGGTCGGGGCGTGGTGTTAGGGTGTCGGGGGCCGGGGGTCGGGGTCGGGGTGTCGGGCCGGGGTGTCGGGGTGGCGTGTCAGGGTCGGGGTGTCGGTGGTCGCGGTTAGGGTGTCGGGGGTCGGGGGTCGGGGGTGGGGGTGTCGGGCCGGGGTGTCGGGGTGGCGTGTCGGGGTCGGGGTCGGGGTGTCGGGGGTCCGGGTCGGGGTGTCGGGGGTCGGGGTCGGGGTCGGGGTGTCGGGCCGGGGTGTCGGGGTGTCGGGGGTCGGGGTCGGGGTGTCGGGGGTCGGGGTGGGTGTGTCGGGGGTCGGGGGTCGGGGTCGGGGTGTCGGGGTGGCGCGTCGGGGTCTTCTTCTTATTATTATTATTTCTTCTTCTTTCTTCTTCTTCTTTTCTTTCTGCTTCTCCCTCGTCCTCTTCCTCCTCCTCCTCCTCCTCCTCTTCTTTCTTTCTTCTTCTTCTTCTTCTTCTTCTTCTTCTTCTTCTTCTTCTTTCTTCTTCTCCTTTTTCCTCTTCTATATTGTTATATTTTTTAACTTTCTTCTTATTCTTCTTCCTTTTTTTCCTTTTTCCTCTTCTTCTACTTCTTCTTTTTTTCAACTTTCTTCTTCTTCTAATAATCTAAACCTATATCTAGCACTAACCTAAACCAACCACTAACCTAAACCTATCAATAACCTAATTAAACCTAAACAACAAAGAAAAACAGTAGAAAAAAACAAAAAAAATGGTCACCTTGGCTCCTCTCGATGGGGGATGGAGGGGCGGCGCGGGCGCAGGGGCGGCGGCGAGCCTGGCTCCGGGGCGGCGGCGAGCCTGGCTCCAGGGCGGGGGGTGCGAGGCGGACACACTGGCGGGGGGGGGGGCGCGAGGCAGACGCAGGCCTAGGGGCGAGCCTACCTCCGGGGGCGGCGCGGGCGCAGGGGCGGCGGCGAGCCTAGCTCCGGGACGGGGGGGCGTGGCGGACGCAGGGGGCCCACGGTGAACCTGGCTCCGGCGCGGGCGACGGGACGCCAGGGTGGTGGCGGGTGGTGGGGGCGACGGGGCGAGGGGTGGTGGGGCCAGGGGGCGGTGGCGGGTGGCGGTGGTCGTCGGGGAGGAGAGGGGGACAGATCGAACAGAGAGAGATGGGCGGGGTGGGGCGCCATTAGTAACCTAAACGTTTGCCGTCCGCCCCACTTTGCCGTACGCCACTTGCTCTTTGCCGTCCGCTAGCGGACGGCAAATAGGGGGGCCGTTAAGTTTTTTTAAACCAGCTCGTCGGTGGGGCCCCTCCCTCTTTGCCGTCCGCTAGCCGACGGCAAAGAACTGGCTGATGGCAAAGAAGTACTTTGCCATCAGCCAGTTCTTTGCCGTCCGCTTTTGGGTAGCTGATGGCAAAGAGCTTCTTTGCCGTCCGCTAGCAGACGGCAAAGAGCTCGCAGATGGCAAAGTAGCTGTTTCCAGTAGTGTATGCGGGTGAAATGATGATACCTTTCCATGCTTCAACCTTTTTAGAGTTCATTTTGTACTGCTTTTCACTTTCACGGTGATTTAGCTCTGAAAACAAATCAGCAAATGCATCGAAAATAGCAATTTATGTCAGAAAGGGTAGACAGTTGATGACGTGGATTTGAATTGTGCATCTAAACGCAAAAAAGTCCAGAGTTGTACTAAGTTTTTAATATATTGAATGGCCGGTGTAACAGATGAGTTTTCGTCCAAAACCCTGATACTTCCTAAGAGATTGTCCAGTTTGTACACGAAGTGCATCCAGTTTTTGCCGTAACCCTCAGTACTTTTTTTCACATGCTATGCGGGTGAAATGATGATACCTTGCCAAGTTTCAACCTTTTTAGAGTTCATTTTGTACTGCTTTTCACTTTCACGGTGATTTTTCTCTGAAAAGAAATCAGTAAGTGCATCAAAAATAGCAAATGATATCAAAAAGGGTTGAAAGTTGATGATGTGAATTTAAATTGTGCATTTGACCGCAAAAAAGTCCGGAGTTGTACTAAGTTTTTAATATATTGAATAGCCGCTGTAACAGATGAGTTTTCGTCCGAAACCCTGATATTTCCTAAGAGATTGTCCATTTTGTACACGAAGTTCATCCAGTTTTTGCCGTAACCATCTCTATTTTTTTGCACATGCTATGCGGGTGAAATGATGATACCTTTACAAGTTTCAACCTTTTCAGAGTTCATTTTGTAGTGCTTTTCACTTTCACGGTGATTTAGCTCTGAAAACAAATCAGTAAATGCATCAAAAATAGCAAATAATGTCCGAAAGGGTTGAAAGTTGTTGACGTGGATTTGAATTGTGCATCTGAACGCAAACAAGTCCGGAGTTGTACTAAGTTATTAAAATATTGAGTAGCCGGTGTAACAGATGAGTTTTCGTTCGAAACCCTGATACTTCCTAAGAGATTGTCTAGTTTGTACACGAAGTGCATCCAGTTTTGTTCGTAACCCTCTCTAATTTTTTGCACATACTATGCGGGTGAAATGATGATACCTTGCCATGCTTCAACCCTTTCAGAGTTCATTTTGTACTGCTTTTCACTTTCACGGTGATTTAGCTCTGAAAACAAATCAGCAAATGCATCGAAAATAGCAATTTATTTCAAAAAGGGTAGAAAGTTTATGACGTGGATTTGAATTGTGCATCTGAACACAAAAAAGTCCGGAGTTGTACTAAGTTATTAAAACATTGAATAGCCGGTGTAACAGATGAGTTTTCGTCCGAAACCCTGATACTTCCTAAGAGATTGTCCAGTTTGTACATGAAGTGCATCCAGTTTTTGTCGTAACCCTCTCTACTTTTTTCACATGCTATGCTGGTGAAATGATGATACCTTGCCAAGTTTCAACCTTTTCAGAGTTCATTTTGTACTGCTTTTCACTTTCACGGTGATTTAGTTCTGAAAACAAATCAGCGAATGCATCGAAAGTAGCAATTTATGTCAGAAAGGGTTGAAAGTTGATGACGTGGATTTGAATTGTGCATCTGAACGCAAAAAAAAGTCTGGAGTTGTACTAAGTTATTAAAATATTGAATAGCCAGTGTAACAGATGAGTTTTCGTCCGAAACCCTGATACTTCCTAAGAGATTGTCTAGTTTGTACACGAGGTGCATCCAGTTTTCGCCGTAACCCTCACTACTTTTTTGCACAAGCTATGCGGGTGAAATGATGATACCTTGCCAAGTTTCAACTCTTTCAGAGTTTATTTTGTAGTGCTTTTCACTTTCACGGTGATTTAGCTCTGAAAACAAATCAGCAAATGCATCGAAAATAACAAATTATGTCAGAAAGGGTTGAAAGTTGTTGACGTGGATTTGAATTGTGCATGTGAACGCAAAAAAGTCCAGAGTTGTACTAAGTTATTAAAATATTGAATAGCCGATGTAACAGATTAGTTTTCGTCCGAAACCCTGATACTTCCTAAGAGATTGTCCAGTTTGTACATGAAGTGCATCGAGTTTTTGTCGTAATCCTCTCTACTTTTTTGCACATGCTATGCGAGTGAAATGATGATACCTTGCCATGCTTTAACCTTTTCAGAGTTCATTTTGTAGTGCTTTTCACTTTCATGGTGATTTAGCTCTGAAAACAAATCAGTAAATGCATCGAAAATAGCAAATGATGTCAGAAAGGGTTGAAAGTTGATGACGTGGATTTGAATTGTGCATCTGAACGCAAAAAGTCCGGAGTTGTACTAAGTTATTAAAACATTGAATAGCCGGTGTAACAGATGAGTTTTCGTCCGAAACCCTGATACTTCCTAAGAGATTGTCCAGTTTGTACACGAAGTGCATGCAGTTTTTGTCGTAACCCTCTCTACATTTTTGCATATGCTATGCTGGTGAAATGATGATACCTTGCCAAGCTTCAACCTTTTTAGAGTTCATTTTGTACTGCTTTACACTTTCATGGTGATTTAGCTCTGAAAACAAATCAGCAAATGCATCGAAAATAGCAATTTATGTCAGAAAGGGTTGAAAGTTGTTGATATGGATTTGAATTGTGCATCTGAACGCAAAAAAAGTCCGGAGTTGTACTAAGTTATTAAAATATTGAGTAGCCGGTGTAACAGATGAGTTTTCGTCCGAAACCCTGATACTTCCTAAAAGATTGTCCAGTTTGTACACGAAGTGCATCCAGTTTTGTTCGCAACCCTCTCTACTTTTTTGCTCATGCTATGCGGGTGAAATGATGATACCTTGCCATGCTTCAACCTTTTCAGAGTTCATTTTGTACTGCTTTTCACTTTCATGGTGATTTAGCTCTGAAAACAAATCATCAAATGCATCGAATATAGCAATTATGTCAGAAAGGGTAGAAAGTTGATGACATGGATCTAAATTGTGCATCTGTACGCAAAAAAGTCCAGAGTTGTACTAAGTTAATAAAATATTGAATAGCCGGTGTAACAGATGAGTTTTGGTGCGAAACCCTGATACTTCCTAAGAGATTGTCCAGTTTGTACAAGAAGTGCATCCAGTTCTTGCCGTAACCCTCTCTACTTTTTTGCACATGCTATGCTGGTGAAATGATGATACCTTGCAAAGTTTCGACCTTTTCAGAGTTCATTTTGTACTGCTTTTCACTTTCACGGTGATTTAGCTCTGAAAACAAATCAGCAAATGCATCGAAAATAGCAAATGATATCAGCAAGGGTTGAAAGTTGATGACGTAAATTTGAATTGTGCATTTGAACGCAAAAAAGTCCGGAGTTGTACTAAGTTTTTAATATATTGAATAGCCGGTGTAACAGATGAGTTTTCGTCCGAAACCCTGATACTTCCTAAGAGATTGTCCAGTTTGTACACGAATTTCATCCAGTTTTTGCCGTAACCCTCTCTATTTTTTTGCACATGCTATGCGGGTGAAATGATGATACCTTGCCAAGGTTCAACCTTTTCAGAGTTCATTTTGTAGTGCTTTTCACTTTCACGGTGATTTAGCTCTGAAAAAAAATCAGTAAATGCTTCGAAAATAGCAAATGATGTCAGAAAGGGTTGAAAGCTGTTGACGTGGATTTGAATTGTGCATCTGAACGCAAACAAGTCCGGAGTTGTACTAAGTTATTAAAATATTGAGTAGCCGGTGTAACAGATGAGTTTTCGTCTGAAACCCTGATACTTCCTAAGAGATTGTCTAGTTTGTACACGAAGTGAATCCAGTTTTGTTCGTAACCCTCTCTACTTTTTTGCACATGCTATGCGGGTGAAATGATGATACCTTGCCATGCTTCAACCTTTTTAGAGTTCATTTTGTACTGCTTTTCACTTTAATGGTGATTTAGCTCTGAAAACAAATCAGCAAATGCATCAAATATAGCAATTTATGTCAGAACGGGTAGAAAGTTGATGACGTGGATTTGAATTGTGCATCTGAACGCAAAAAAGTCCGGAGTTGTACTAAGTTATTAAAATATTGAATAGCCGGTGTAACAGATGAGTTTTTGTCCGAAACCCTGATACTTCCTAAGAGATTGTCCAGTTTGTACACGAAGTGCATCCAGTTTTTGTCGTAACCCTCTCTACTTTTTTGCACATGCTATGCTGGTGAAATGATCATACCTTGCAAAGTTTCAACCTTTTCAGAGTTCATTGTGTACTGCTTTTCACTTTCACGGTGATTTAGCTCTGAAAACAAATCAGCAAAGCATCGAAAATAGCAATTTATGTCAGAAAGGATTGAAAGTTGGTGACGTTGATTTGAATTGTGCATCTGAACGCAAAAAAAGTCCAGAGTTGTACTAAGTTATTAAAATATTGAATAGCCGGTGTAACAGATGAGTTTTCGTCCGAAACCCTGATATTTCCTAAGAGATTGTCTAGTTTGTACACGAAGTTTATCCAGTTTTTGCCGTAACCCTCTCTATTTTTTTGCACATGCTATGCGGGTGAAATGATGATACCTTGCCAAGTTTCAACCTTTTTAGAGTTCATTTTGTACTGCTTTTCACTTTCACGTTGATTTAGTTCTGAAAACAAATCAGTAAATGCATCGAAAATAGCAAATTATGTTAGAAAGGGTTGAAAGTTGATGATGTGGATTTGAATTGTGCATCTGAACGCAAAAAAAGTTCGGAGTTGTACTAAGTTATTATAATATTGAATAGTCGGTGTAACAGATGAGTTTTCGTCCGAAACCCTAATACTTCCTAAGAGATTGTTCAGTTTGTACACGAAGTGCATCCAGTTTTTGCCGTAACCCTCACTACTTTTTGCACATGCTATGCGGGTGAAATGATGATACCTTGCCAAGTTTCAACCTTTCCAGAGTTCATTTTGTACTGCTTTTCACTTTCACGGTGATTTAGCTCTGAAAACAAATCAACAAATGCATCGAAAATAGCAAATGATATCTGAAAGGGTTGAAAGTTGATGACGTAAATTTGAATTGTGCATTTGAACGCAAAAAAGTCCGGAGTTGTACTAAGTTATTAATATATTGAATAGCCGGTGTAACAGATGAGTTTTCGTCCGAAACCCTGATACTTCCTAAGAGATTGTCCAGTTTGTACACGAAGTTCATCCAGTTTTTGCCGTAACCCTCTCTATTTTTTTGCACATGCTATGCGGGTGAAATGATGATACCTTGCCAAGTTTCAACCTTTTCAGAGTTCATTTTGTAGTGCTTTTCACTTTCACGGTGATTTAGCTCTAAAAACAAATCAGTAAATAGCATCGAAAATAGCAAATGATGTCAGAAAGGGTTGAAAGTTGATGACATGGATTTGAATTGTGCATCTGAATGCAAAAAAAGTTCGGAGTTGTACTAAGTTATTAAAAAAATGAATAGCCGGTGTAACAGATGAGTTTTCGTCCAAAACCCTTATACTTCCTAAGATATTGCCCAGTTTGTACACGAGGTACATCCAATTTTTGCCGTAACCCTCTCTACTTTTTTGCACATGCTATGCGGGTGAAATGATGATACCTTGCCAAGTTTCAACCCTTTTAGAGTTCATTTTGTACTGCTTTTCACTTTCACGGTGATTTAGCTCTGAAAACAAATCAGTAAATGCATCAAAAATAGCAAATGATGTCAGAAAGGGTTGAAAGTTGATGACGTGGATTTGAATTGTGCATCTGAATGCAAAAGAAGTCCGGAGTTGTACTAAGTTATTAAAATATTTAATAGCCCGTGTAACAGATGAGTTTTTGTCCGAAACCCTGATACTTCCTAAGAGATTGTCCAGTTTGTACACGAAGTTCATAAAGTTTTTGCCGTAACCCTCTCTATTTTTTTGCACATGCTATGCGGGTGAAATGATGATACCTTGCCAAGTTTCAACCATTTTAGAGTTCATTTTGTACTGCTTTTCACTTTCACGGTGATTTAGCTCTAAAAACAAATCAGTAAATGCATCGAAAATAGCGAATGATGTCAGAAAGGGTTGAAAGTTGTTGACGTGGATTTGAATTGTGCATCTGAACGAAAACAAGTCCGGAGTTGCACTAAGTTATTAAAATATTGAGTAGCCGGTGCAACAGATGAGTTTTCATCCGAAACCCTAATACTTCCTAAGAGATTGTCCAGTTTGTACAAGAAGTTCATCCAGTTTTGGTCGTAAGCCTCTCTACTTTTTTGCACATGCTATGCGGGTGAAATGATGATACCTTGCCATGTTTCATCCTTTTCAGAGTTCATTTTGTACTGCTTTTCACTTTCACGGTGAGTTAGCTCTGAAAACAAATCAAAAAATGCATCGAAAATAGCAAATTATGTCAGAAAGGGTTGAAAGTTGATGACGTGGATTTGAATTGTGCATGTGAACGCAAAAAAAGTCTGGAGTTGTACTAAGTTATTAAAATATTGAATAGCCGGTGTAACAGATGAGTTTTCGTCTGAAACCATGATACTTCCTAAAAGATTGTCCAGTTTGTACATGAAGTGCATCCAGTTTTTGCCGTAACCCTCTCTACTTTTTTTGCACATGCTATGAGGGTGAAAGGATGATACCTTGCCAAGTTTTAACCTTTTTCAGAGTTCATTTGGTACTGCTTTTCACTTTCACGGTGATTTAGCTCTGAAAACAAATTAGTATATGCATAGAAAATAGGAAATTATGTCAGAAAGGGTTGAAATTTGATGACGTGGATTTGAATTGTGCATCTGAATGCAAAGAAAGTCTGGAGTTGTACTAAGTTACTAAAATATTGAACAGCCGGTGTAACAGATGAATTTTCGTCCGAAACCCTGATACTTCCTAAGAGATTGTTCAGTTTGTACACGAAGTGCATCCAGTTTTTGCCGTAACCCTCACTACTTTTTTGCTCATGCTATGTGGGTGAAATGATGATACCTTGCCAAGTTTCAACCTTTTAAGAGTTCATTTTGTAGTGCTTTTCACTTTCACGGTGATTTAGCTCTGAAAACAAATCAGCAAATGCATCAAAAATAGCAAATTATGTCAGAAAGGGTTGAAAGTTGATGACGTGGATTTGAAATTTGCATCTGAATGCAAAAAAAAGTTCGGAGTTGTACTAAGTTATTAAAATATCGAATAGCTGGTGTAACCGCTGAGTTTTCGTCCGAAACCCTGATACTTCCTAAGAGATTGTCCAGTTTGTACACGAAGTGCATCCAGTTTTTGTCGTAACCCTCTATACTTTTTTGCACATGCTTTGCGGGTGAAATGCTGATACCTTGCCAAGTTTCAACCTTTTTAGAGTTCATTTTGTACTGGTTTTCACTTTCACGGTGATTTAGCTCTAAAAACAAATCAGTAAATGCATCAAAAATAGCAAATGATGTCAGAAAGGGTTGAAAGTTGATGACGTGAATTTGAATTGTGCATTTGAACGCAAAAAAGTCCGGAGTTCTACTAAGTTATTAAAATATTGAATAGCCGGTGTAACAAATGAGTTTTCCTCCAAAACCCTGATACTTCCTAAGAGATTGTGCAGTTTGTACACGAAATTCATCCCGTTTTTGCCGTAACCCTCTCTACTTTTTTGCACATGCTATGCGGGTGAAATGATGATACCTTGCCAAGTTTCAACCTTTTCAGAGTTCATTTTGTAGTGCTTTTCACTTTCACGGTGATTTAGCTCTGAAAACAAATCAGTAAATGCATGGAAAATAGCAAATTATGTCAGAAAAGGTTGAAAGTTCATGACATGGATTTGAATTGTGCATCTGAACACAAAAAAAGTCCGGAGTTGTACTAAGTTATTAAAATATTTGATAGCCGGTGTAACAGATGAGTTTTTGTCCGAAACCCTGATACTTCCTAAGAGATTGTCCAGTTTGTACATGAAGTGCATGCAATTTTTGCCATAACCCTCTCTAATTGTTTGCACATGCTATGCGGGTGAAATGATGATACCTTGCCAACTTTTCCTTTTTCAGAGTTCATTTTGTACTGCTTTTCACTTTCACGGTGATTTAGCTCTGAAAACAAATCAGTAAATGCATCGAAAATAGCAAATTATGTCAGAAAGGGATGAAAGTTGATGACATGGATTTGAATTGTGCATCTGAACGCAAAAAAGTACGAAGTTATACTAAGTTATTAAAATATTGAATAGCCGGTATAACAGATGAGTTTTCGTCCGAAACCCTGTCACTTCCTAAGAGATTGTCCAGTTTGTACACGAAGTACATCCAGTTTTTGCCGTAACCCTCACTACTTTTTGCAGATGCTATGCGGGTGAAATGATGATACCTTGCCAAGTTTCAACCTTTTCAGAGTTCATTTTGTAGTGCTTTTCACTTTCACGGTGATTTAGCTCTAAAAACAAATCAGTAAATAGCATTGAAAATAGCAAATGATGTCAGAAAGGGTTGAAAGTTGATGACATGGATTTGAATTGTGCATCTGAATGCAAAAAAAGTTCGGAGTTGTACTAAGTTATTAAAATAATGAATAGCCGGTGTAACAGAGGAGTTTTCGTCCAAAACCCTTATACTTCCTAAGATATTGCCCAGTTTGTACACGAGGTACATCCAGTTTTTGCCGTAACCCTCTCTACTTTTTTGCACATGCTATGCGGGTGAAATGATGATACCTTGCCAAGTTTCAACCCTTTTAGAGTTCATTTTGTACTGCTTTTCACTTTCATGGTGATTTAGCTCTAAAAACAAATCAGTAAATGCATAAAAAATAGCAAATGATGTCAGAAAGGGTTGAAAGTTGATGACGTGGATTTGAATTTTGCATCTGAATGCAAAAGAAGTCCGGAGTTGTACTAAGTTATTAAAATATTTAACAGCCGGTGTAACAGATGAGTTTTTGTCCGAAACCGTGATACTTCCTAAGAGATTGTCCAGTTTGTACACGAAGTGCATCCAGTTTTTGCCGTCAACCTCTCTACTTTTTTGCACACGCTATGCGGGTGAAATGATGATACCTTGCCAAGTTTTAACCTTTTCAGAGTTCATTTTGTACTGCTTTTCACTTTCATGGTGATTTAGCTCTGAAACAAATCAGTAAATGCATCGAAAATAGCAAATTATGTCAGAAAGGGTTGAAAGTTGATGACGTGGATTTGAATTGTGCATCTGAACGCAAAAAGTCCAGAGTTGTACTAAGTTATTAAAATATTAAATAGCCGCTGTAACAGATGAGTTTTCGTCTGAAACCCTGATACTTCCTAAGAGATTGTCCAGTTTCTACACGAAGTGCATCCAATTTTTGTTGTAACCCTCACTAGTTTTTGCACATGCTATGCAGGTGAAATGATGATACCTTGCCAAGTTTAAAACTTTTTAGAGTTCATTTTGTACTGCTTTTCACTTTCACGGTGATTTAGCTCTCAAAACAAATCAGTAAATGCATCGAAAATAGAAAATGATGTCAGAAAGGGTTGAAAGTTGATGACGTGGATTTGAATTGTGCATCTGAATGCAAAGAAGTCCGGAGTTGTACTAAGTTATTAAAATATTGAATAGCCAGTGTAATAGATGATTTTGCGTCCAAAACCCTGATACTTCCTAAGATATTGTCCAGTTTGTACACGAAGTACATCCAGTTTTTGCCGTAACCCTCTCTACTTTTTTGCACTTGCTATGCGGGTGAAATGATGATACCTTGCCAAGTTTCAACCCTTTTAGAGTTCATTTGTTACTGCTTTTCACTTTCACGGTGATTTAGCTCTGAAAACAAATCAGTAAATGTATCAAAAATAGCAAATGATGTCAGAAAGGGTTGAAAGTTGATGACGTGGATTTGAATTGTGCATCTGAACGCAAAATAGTCCGGAGTTGTACTAAATATTAAACTATTGAATAGCCGGTTTAACAGATGAGTTTTCGTCCAAAACCCTGATACTTCGTAAGATATTGTCCAGTTTGTACACGAAGTACATCCAGTTTTTACCGTAACCCTCTCTTCTTTTTTGCACATGCTATGCGGGTGAAATGATGATACCTTGCCAAGTTTCAACATTTTCATAATTCATTTTGTACTGCTTTTCACTTTCACGGTGATTTAGCTCTGAAAACAAATCAGCAAATGCATCGAAAATAGCAAATTATGTCAGAAAGGGTTGAAAGTTGATGACGTGGATTTGAATTGTGCATCTGAACGCAACACAAGTTCAGAGTTGTACTAAGTTATTAAAATATTGAATAGCCGGTGTAACAGATGAGTTTTTGTCCGAAACCCTGATACTTCCTAAGAGATTGTCCAGTTTGTACACGAAGTGCATCCAGTTTTTGCCATAACCCTCTCTACATTTCTACACATGCTATGCAGGTGAAATGATGATACCTTGCTAAGTTTCAACCTTTTTAGAGTTCATTTTGTAGTGCTTTTTTACTTTCACGGTGATTTAGCTCCGAAAACAAATCAGTAAATGCATGGAAAATAGCAAATTATGTCAGAAAGGGTTGAAAGTTGACGACGTGGATTTGAATTGTGCATCTGAACGCAAAAAAAGTCCGGAGTTGTACTAAGTTATTAAAATATTGAATAGCCGGTGTAACAGATGAGTTTTTGTCCGAAACCCTGATACTTCCTAAGAGATTGTTCAGTTTGTACACGAAGTGCATCGAGTTTTTGCCGTAACCCTCTCTACTTTTTTGCACATGCTATGCGGGTGAAATGATGATACCTTGCCAAGTTTCAACCTTCTTCAGAGTTCATTTTCTACTGCTTTTCACTTTCATGGTGATTTAGCTCTGAAAACAAATCAGTAAATGCATCAAAAATAGCAAATTATGTTAGAAAGGGTTGAAAGTTGATGATGTGGATTTGAATTGAGCATCTGAACGCAAAAAAGTTCGGAGTTGTACTAAGTTATTAAAATATTGAATAGCCGATGTAATAGATGAGTTTTCGTTCGAAACCCTGATACTTCCTAAGAGATTGTCCAGTTTGTACACGAAGTGCGTCCAGTTTTTGCCGTAACCCTCTCTACTTTTTTGCACATGCTATGCGGGTGAAATGATGATACCTTGCCAAGTTTCAACCTTTTCAGAGTGCATTTTGTACTGCTTTTCACTTTCATGGTGATTTAGCTCTGAAAACAAATCAGTAATGCATCAAAAATAGCAAATGATGTTAGAAAGGGTTGAAAGGTTATGACGTGGATTTGAATTGTGCATCTGAACGCAAAAAAGTCCGGAGTTGTACTAAGTTATTAAAATATTGAATAGCCGGTGTAACAGATGAGTTTTCGTCCAAAACCGTGATACTTCCTAAGATATTGTCCAGTTTGTACATGAAGTACATCCAGTTTTTGCCGTAACCCTCTCTACTTTTTTGCACATGCTATGCGGGTGAAATGATGATACCTTGCCAAGTTTCAACCCTTTTAGAGTTCATTTTGTACTGCTTTTCACTTTCACGGTGATTTAGCTCTGAAAACAAATCAGTAAATGCATCAAAAATAGCAAATTATGTCAGAAAGGGTTGAAAGTTGATGACGTGGATTTGAATTGTGCATATGAACGCAAAAAAGTACGGAGTTGTACTAAGGTATTAAAATATTGAATAGCCGGTGTAACAGATGAGTTTTCGTCCGAAACCCTGATACATCCTAACAGATTGTCCAGTTTGTACACGAAGTGCATCCAGGTTTTGCCGTAACCCTCACTACTTTTTTGCACATGCTATGCTGGTGAAATGATGATACCTGGCCAAGTTCCAACTTTTTCAGAGTTCATTTTGTACTGCTTTTCACTTTCACAGTGATATAGCTCTGAAAACAAATCAGTAAATGCATCGAAAATAGCAAATGATGTCACAAAGGGTTGAAAGTTGATGACGTGTATTTGAATTGTCCATCTGAATGCAAAAAAAGTCCGGAGTTGTACTAAGTTATTAAAATATTGAATAGACGGTGTAACAAATGAGTTTTCGTCCAAAACCCTGATACTTCCTAAGATATTGTCCAGTTTGTACACGAAGTACATCCAGTTTTTGCCGTAACCCTCTCTACTTTTTTGCACATGCTATGCGGGTGAAATGATGATACCTTGCCAAGTTTCAACCTTTTTCAGAGTTCATTTTGTACTGCTTTTCACTTTCATGGTGATTTAGCTCTAAAAACAAATCAGTAAATGCATCGAAAATAGCAAATTATGTCAGAAAGGGTTGAAAGTTGATGACGTGGATTTGAAATTTGCATCTGAACGCAAAAAAGTCCGGAGCTATACTAAGTTATTAAAATATTGAATAGCCGGTGTAACAGATGAGTTTTCGTCCAAAACCCTGATACTTCCTAAGATATTGTCAAGTTTGTACACGAAGTACATCCAGTTTTTGCCGTAACCCTCTCTACTTTTTTGCACATGCTATGCGGGTGAAATGATGATACCTTGCAAAGTTTCAACCCTTTTAGAGTTCATTTTGTACTGCTTTTCACTTTCACGGTGATTTAGCTCTTAAAACAAATCTGTAAATGCATCGAAAATAGCAAATGATGTTAGAAAGGGTTGAAAGTTGATGACGTGGATTTGAATTGTGCATCTGAACTCAAAAAAGTCCGGAGTTGTACTAAGTTATTAAAATATTGAATAGCCGGTGTAACAGATGAGTTTTCGTCCGAAACCCTGATACTTCCAAAGAGATTGTCCAGTTTGTACACGCAGTACATCCAATTTTTGCCATAACCCTCTCTACTTTTTGCACATGCTATGCGGGTGAAATGATGATACCTTGCCAAGTTTCAACCCTTTTAGAGTTCATTTTGTACTGCTTTTCACTTTCACGGTGATTTAGCTCTGAAAACAAATCAGTAAATGCATCAAAAATAGCAAATGATGTCACAAAGGGTTGAAAGTTGATGATGTGGACTTGAATTGTGCATCTTAACACGAAAAAAGTCCGGAGTTGTACTAAATTATTAAAATATTGAATAGCCGGTGTAACAGATGAATTTTTGTCCGAAACCCTGATACTTCCTAAGAGATTGTCTAGTTTGTTCACGAAGTGCATCCAGTTTTTGCCGTAACCCTCTCTACTTTTTTGGACATGCTATGCGGGTGAAATGATGATACCTTGCCAAGTTTTAACCTTTTTCAGAGTTCATTTTGTACTGGTTTTCACTTTCGCGGTGATTTAGCTCCGAAAACAAATCAGTAAATGCATCAAAAAAAGCAAATTATGTCAGAAAGGGTTGAAAGTTGATGACGTGGATTTGAATTGTGCACCTAAATGCAAAAAAGTATGGAGTTGTACTAAGTTATTAAAATATTGAATAGCCTGTGTAACAGATGAGTTTTCGTCCGAAACCCTGATACTTCCTAAGAGATTGTCCAGTTTGTACACGAAGTGCATCCAGTTTTTGCCGTAACCCTCACTACTTTTTGCACATGCTATGCGGGTGAAATGATGATAGCTTGCCAAGTTTCAACTTTTTTAGAGTTCATTTTGTCTTGCTTTTCACTTTCACGGTGATATAGCTCTGAAAACAAATCAGTAAATGCATCTAAAATAGCAAATGATGTCACAAAGGGTTGAAAGTTGATGACGTGGATTTGAATTGTGCATCTGAATGCAAAAAAAGTCTGAAGTTGTACTAAGTTATTAAAATATTGAATAGCCGGTGTAACAAGTGAGTTTTCGTCCAAAACCCTGATACTTCCTAAGATATTATCCAGTTTGTACACGAAGTACATCCAGTTTTTGCCGTAACCCTCTCTACTTTTTTGCACATGCTATGCGGGTGAAATGATTATACCTTGCCAAGTTTCAACCCTTTTACAGTTCATTTTGTACTGCTTTTCACTTTCACGGTGATTTAGCTCTCAAAATAAATCAGTAAATGCATCAAAAATAGCAAATAATGTCAGAAAGGGTTGAAAGTTGATGATGTGGATTGAATTGTGCATCTGAACGCAAAAAAGTCCGGAGTTGTACTAAGTTATTAAAATATTGAATAGCCGGTGTAATAATTGAGTTTTCATCCAAAACCCTGATACATCCTAAGATATTGTCCAGTTTTACACGAAGTACATCCAGTTTTTGTCGTAACCCTTTCTACTTTTTTGCACATGCTATGCGGGTGAAATGATGATACCTTGCCAAGTTTCAACCTTTTCAGTGTTTATTTTGTACTGATTTTCACTTTCACGGTGATTTAACTCTGAAAACAAATTAGCAAATGCATCGAAAATAGCAAATTATGTCAGAAAGGGTTGAAAGTTGATGATGTGGATTTGAATTGTGCATCTGAACGCAAAAAAAGTCTGGAGTTGTACTAAGTTATTAAAATATTGAATAGCCGGTGTAACAGATGAGTTTTCGTCTGAAACCCTGATACTTCCTAAGAGATTGTCCAGTTTGTACACGAAGTGCATCAGTTTTTGTCGTAACCCTCTCTACTTTTTTTCACATGCTATGTGGGTGAAATGATGATACCTTGCCAAGTTTCAACCTTTTCAGAGTTTATTTTGTACTGGTTTTCACTTTCACGGTGATTTAACTCTGAAAACAAATCAGCAAATGCATCGAAAATAGCAAATTATGTCAGAAAGGGTTGAAAGTTGATGATGTGGATTTGAATTGTGCATCTGAACGCAAAAAAAGTCTGGAGTTGTACTAAGTTATTAAAATATTGAATAGCCGGTGTAACAGATGAGTTTTCGTCTGAAACCCTGATACTTCCTAAGAGATTGTCCAGTTTGTACACCAAGTGCATCCAGTTTTTGCCGTAACCCTCTATACCTTTTTGCACATGCTATGCGGGTGAAATGATGATACCTTGCCAAGTTTCAACCTTTTCAGAGTTCATTTTGTACTGCTTTTCACTTTCACGGTGATTTAGCTCTGAAAACAAATCAGTAAATGCATCAAAAATAGCAAATTATGTCAGAAAGGGTTGAAAGTTGATGACATGGATTTGAATTTTGCATCTGAACGCAGAAAAAGTCCGGAGTTGTAATAAGTTATTAAAATATTGAATAGTCGGTGTAACAGATGAGTTTTCGTCCGAAACCCTGATACTTCCTAAGAGATTGTCTAGTTTGTACACGAAGTGCATCCAGTTCCTTGTTGCATCTCTTTTTTACTCTACATGTTATATATATTGTCCACTGAGCACACAGATTTGTTCCTTTAGTGTCTCCTTGAAAGAAAAAACGTAGGAATTTTAATTTTCACTTGTCCTCCTTCTCAAATTCCTATTCGCGAAGGACAAGACTAAGAGATAGTAGCATAATAGTATTATAACCATAAATTTTCTTGTGGTTTGACTTAATCTCACCATGCTTCTTTGCATCCTGTGATCTTCCCATTGTTGTGAATCAAACACCCAGATTGGCAGAAATCCTGTGTTTTTAAATTCTCTATTTTGCACGTGCATTCCTATCCTATTCCTGTCTATTTCCTATCCCTGCATTGTTGGAATCCACCAATTCAAACGACCCCTCACAGAATTACTTCTCTTACAGATAGTTGTCAAAGAAAACCTTGCGTGCTTTGTCCCGCTTCTGCTGCACCGTCGTCCACCACAGCTCAGCTGCTCCAATGACAAAAGGGTCCAACACAGCAGGGATCCGGCCTCCAGACTGTCTTTCGCCGCCTCAAATCTTCTTCCCCACCGCCGGCAGCCATGAAAACTGCATTAGCATCATCAATCAAGCAGATGACCTCGAGGACTACACGGGTCCGCAAGAGAGGTCGTACTCTTTCGTGTCTGCTTACGTTATGCATCGCTTAATATTACGTGCTACTTTATTGTCTTGTTCACCGCTCAGACTCTGAGTCAGCTCCAAACTAATGGTCAAACTTGAGTTTTTAAATGGTTGTGGGGTACATATCGGGGCCACAATCAATAGTATCTATCTACTATCTGGTTAATCTCCGGTGTCTACTATGAGTTTCATGTTGGGTGGGAAACAAATAGTAAACAAGCCATTATCTGTATTTTTTAACTGAAGCCAGTATCTGCATGCTATTATTGGTTTTGGGTCTATCCACAGGTTGCTACCATCACTCTGGATTTCTCCATGCACTCCTTACATAATCTCACTGTGTTTTATTCCTATGCATGACAGTTATTGTAAACAATGGAACTGAACATGTAGAGCAAAAGAGACGAGCCTTGCGTGGCAATAAAATTTCATGCAGACATCGCTCCATGGTAGGCGCAAAGGCAGCCCCGCCTCCACGCATTTCGAATTGTAATCAAGAGGAAGATATCTGTTCTGGGGGGTATTCAGAAGGAGAAGACAAATCCTATTTACCCCCTGAGGTCTCCGCTCTAACTTGGCATGCTGATGTTGGTTATATCATGCATATGGTGTCTTGCATTGCTTACTTTATACATCAAATATGCCATCTTCTTAGTTTAGATATCCTTTGTGCGAATGCCATCTATTTAGTTTATTCATCATTTATGTGAATTATGCAACACCATCTTGTTTAGCCAGGCATCATATATGTGAATTTTGCAATGCCATCCTGCTTAGCAAGTCATCTTATATGTAAATTATATCAGTCCATCCTTTTTTTGTTACATATTACATTTGTCAACAACGTTAGTACATTCAACTGCTCTTCGTGTGCATCAGCCATTTGACACGATGATGGCAAATTCTGGAGTGAAAACAAGGTCTTTAGAGCAGACTATGCTATCTGACAAAGCGTATATCTCGCTGGTTACGGATAGCTCCTCAGAGGAGGATTCAGAGACAGATGACCAGTCCCATCCTCCCCCCCCCCCCCCGAGGTGTATGCTCTAACTTGGCAGGGTTATGTTGCTCATATCGTGCGTATGGTGTCTCGCATTGCTATGTCATTTGATTAGTTTAGACATGCTTTGTGTGAATGCCACCTGTTCAGTGTCTAATTACCATATATGTGAATTATGCATTGTCATCTTGTTGCAAGACATTATATATGTGAATTATACAATGCTATCTTGTTGCAAAGGCATTATATATGTGAATTATGCAATGCCATGCTGTTTAGCCAATCATCATGTATGTGAATTATATCATGCTATCATTTTTTTGTATTACGTGTTCCATTTGTCAACAACGTTTGTATATTAAACTACTCTTCCTGTGCATCAGCCATTTGAAGCGGTGATGGAAGTATATGGAGTGAGAACAAGGTATTCAGAGCAGACAATGCTACCTGCTGAAGCAGACATCTTGCTGGTTACAGAGATATCCTCAGAGGAGGATTCAGAGACTGATGACCAGTCCTATTTCCCCCCTGAGATCTATGCTCAAACTTGGCAGGGTTATATTACCCATGTCATGCATGTTGTCTTGCATTGCTTAGTTTCTACATCATATATGATTGCCATCTGCTTACTTACTATATAAATCATATATTTGAATTATATCATGCCATCATGTTTATATAGTACATACACATCATCTATCTGAATTATGGCATGGCAACCCATTTAATAAAGACATCATATAGTTATATCATCTCATCATGTTTAGTGTTTACAGTTATCATATTTTGAATTATGGCATTCTATCCGTGAATGTATCTGAATTATGGCATGCCAACCTATTTAATAAACACATTATATATTTATGTCATGTCATCCTGTTTACATAGTCTCATATTTTCAACTATGTCTTTCCATCTTTTTTAGTTAGCCATCATAATGTGAAATTGTGTCATGCTATCCTGTTTAGTTAGCCATCATATATGTGAAATTGTTTCATGCTATCATGTTTGGTTATAGAACATAAATATGAATTATTTCATGCCCTCTTTTATTCCCCACTATCATGTTTGCACCTGTCTATCATACAATGTCTATACTTTTAATTACTTTTCTTGTTTATCAACGATTTGAATTGTAGAGCGTGATGGCAGTATCTAAGGGAGTAACAACACGGTCTTCAGAAAAGATAGTGCTACCAGTTGATGCAGATAGAACCACGGTTGTACTTGCCCAAGGACCAGATCCGCCACACATAACCCAGACTCTCGCAGATTGTACCCCTACCCAGTTGCATAGAGAACCAGCTACACCCCTTCTAACCCCAACCCCGGCAGATAGTAACCTAGTTCCAGTTGACACATCACCGTCTCCACCACAGAGCACCCAAACACGAGCATTGTTAAGGGAACTGCAGTGCCCAAAGAACGAGGACCACCACTCCGAATCCCAACTCAACGCTTAAAGGAGAAGAAGATTTGTTCTCAGGTCAGGTTCTGTAGCTATGGTTCATACTCCTTTGCTCTTGCATTACTGTATTTACTCATACCAACTATTTTCAAATTTGAAAGATGGAATTGAAACTCCAATGGCGCAACAGGTATGTTTTAAACCTGTTTCTTTAGCTGGTTCGTTGTTGTAACCTGCTCTATGTTGATTTCAGTTTCAATTGAATAAACAGTTATGTTCTCATGTCATGCACATTACAAGTGTTGTTATTGCTCTATAGTTTCCCACACTTATATTCTGTCTATTCTTCTCTGTCTTGAACAAATATTATTTGAACTGTGTCTCTATCTTGATTTGGCAACAAAAACTAGAATGATATAGACCATAAAGTGACCATGGTACATAGATATATGTTTGTTTCATGCTGTTAACCTGTCCACTTTACTACTGAACTCATATACCAAAATGAGATACAACATGGTAAACATGTGATGTGTCTACTTGTTTATCTTTTAGAATGTGGACAAAATATTGGAGAACAGTACCGCGTTATCCAATGGTAAAGGAAGTAATGCAGATAAGGTTCAAGATAGTGTGACATCCGTGTTGGTCTCCAAGAAAGCTGATAAAAACTATCTTGATGACAGTGAGAGAACCCAAAAGTCCTGTCTTGATGTAGTGTTCGAGTTACTGGCCACTACTGCTGGCACAAGCTCTTCGAACTCGCTGCTTGAATCAGCTCGTCCTCTTGAGTCTCAACTTCAAGTTGAAAGACATCGATCAGATGTGCTGCGACAGGAAGCTGAAGGACTGAGGAAGTCCCTGCAGAATTCAGATGCATATTTCCTGGTGCAGCAGCAAGCGCTGGAGGATTTTAGCGCCAAACAAGAGAAAGTTAATAAGCTTGCTAAGCATCTTGCAAGCATTATGGGTACCCATAATATTTTTTCTTGAGATCTTCTGAAGTGGTTTCAGTTCTGGATTTGTTTTGCTGTGGCGTTTATTTGCGCTGGTCGCCAACTTTGACAACCAGTGTATATGATATGCTGCTTTGTTCCCTATATTTGCACTAGTGGCGAACTTTGATGCCCAGTGGATCTAATATGTGTAATAGCCGTGATAGCCTAGCATTAGTTGCTTGTTTATTTATTTCCTTGTTGTCTTGTTTATTTGTTTGCTTGTAGTTATTGCAGTTCTTTTTCCGCGGTTTGCTAGTGGCTGCAATAACCTATTTTTTAAAACTAGGCCACAATAACCATGGGCTAATATTTACTGTAGTGACACTGGGCCTCCTACGGGCCATAGAAACCGTGGGCCTTCTACGGGCCGTAGAAACAATGGGCCTTCTGCGGGCCGTATCATCAATGGGCCTTATACGGGTCGTATGATTGATTGGCCAAACATGGGCCAAATAGACCGCATTATGGTCGTAAACAGGCTAGAGTTGGAATCGTCCGTTCATGGGCCGACCATAATGGGCCATCGTTAATAGGTCGTATTTGATGACACTATGAAAACGACCCAACGTATTAACGGACCACAAACGGGCCGACTGTAACCACGGGATGAATTTGGCCCACAAGCAGAAAATGACAGTAACGGGCCGTAAGTAAACGAATGCTGGAAATGAGCCCAAGAATAAATGGGCTCTGAGAAGGCCGAAAGATAACATGGGCTGGAAACGGCCCAACGGAATAACGGGCCGTTAATGGGTATAAGGTGATACACTGTTCATTACGGGCCAGTTTCACCATGAGCCGTTAATGGGTGTAAAGTGATACACTGTTCATTATGGGCCAGTTTCACCATGGGCCGTGAATAGGCCAAGAGTTACAAAGGGCCTCATATGGGCCGAAAGACGTCATGGGCCATACATCGGCCAGAAGTGAAAACGGGCTAGAATCATATTGGATGGCCCAGATGACGCTACTGGGCCTAATTCGGATAGGGCGTAACGGGCCTTGGGTTAGCGGGCTGTAAATGCGCTATATGCGAACATGCCGTTATCAGGCTTTCCATGGGCCAACCTGCCACCTTTTGACCAAGTCAAACGGGTCGGCCTTTTCACAGGAATGGGCCTCTGTTGGGCCGTGCCACGTGTCGACGTATCATAGGCGCCTTCTGTCAAATGAGTGGATGACATCTGTCCCAACGATGAGCCGACACGTGTTTTCTCCAGCCAATGATGATTTTACACGTGGAAAATCCCCATTGGTCGGGGCTGTTAACGGGTTATCGGATCCAAAACCCACATCGATAGCTTAACAGCATTCCGTTATGGTGGATGCCACGTGGCGGTCACCCTTGACGAAAGCACTTCTGTGACGCGCGATTTATCGTCATGGAAGTGGACACTTCCG
This sequence comes from Triticum aestivum, assembly GCF_018294505.1. Taxonomy (NCBI): domain Eukaryota; kingdom Viridiplantae; phylum Streptophyta; class Magnoliopsida; order Poales; family Poaceae; genus Triticum; species Triticum aestivum. The sequence continues at coordinate 353,106,170 of NC_057798.1, forward strand.
TGATGATAATTTTGGTAATGTCATGGAACATTTCTACGACAGCACATGTATGACTATCTTGATTCTGTCATAAAATCGTCATGGATGTACATGCATGACAAAAAATGCGACCTACTGTGACAAACACATATCATCACGGAAGTGCATTTTGTTTTGTAGTGTTGCATTAAACGCATTCACATGCCGCCACGAAAGAAGCCTTCTATGCATGCACCCAACAAGGCTACATGCATGCGTCGGTGCGTGCCGGCACGATGCACCGACCGAGCCTTCATGCGCTGATGCGTGCCGCCACGATGCACTGACTGAGCTGCTTTCGTGCACGCCGGCCGCCATGGATGCAGCGACGGCCGCTGCCGCTAGTTCCTCTCTTCTCACACGCTCGTCTCCTCGATTTAGAGCATCATTTTTATGATCAGTTGCAACCGTTTTGATCCACTCGCATCTGCACCCGTTTTGCCACGACAAATAAATTTAACAAATATGCTTTATATTTTTGTGGCTGCATGCAGTAGCTAGGTGGCTACATATTTGTGGCTCGTGTAAAAAAAGAAGGGTTCGTTGTGGCTGCATGCACTAGGTGGTTACTAACAAAGCGAGCTATCTAAGAAAACATTCAACAAATATGTAGATAGGGCCAACAAGCCCATAGCACCAGCACATAGTTGAAACTAGGAAGAACTTCATAATAGAATAGGTAGAAAACTTAATAATAAAACTTAATAAAAGGGCCAACAAGCCCATAGCATCTCCAACATATTTCAATTACAACTTAACATAACATAGACTCAAAAAAAAAGAAAAATAGATAGAGGGTTTAGAACCCTATACGCCGCCTTCTCCACCACGCTCCTCCTCCGTGCTCCCTTCAGTGCTCCTCCAGGGCATTGTCGATGGGGTACAGAAGAGTGTGCATGCGCGACGCAGTGGGGAAGATGTTGGTGTACTCTGTGAACATGTGTGGGTGGTGAAAACTATGAACTCACAGCCACACCAAAACACCCGGCCAAGGAGGCACAAGGCGTCGAATGTGTTGGTGTAGTGGGCAAGGAGAGCAACCACCACCCCATTTTTGGATGACTCCTCGACACGGAACATCCTTGGAGATCCCCTTGGGAGGTGGTGGTAGCCGGATGTGAGGAAGAACTCGGTGAAGTTCCTTGCGGTCGTCCCCCTTGATATCGCCCACACACGTAGTGTGCGCTCAGCGTACACGCCAGGAGGGTAGAGCCTCTCCGGCACGGTGGGTGGGAAGTGGTAGCTTGGTACAGTGTACTGCATGGTTGAGGATGTGTTAGAAGAAGGAGAAGTGGTCGAAGAGCAAGAAGGGCAGATGGCAGAGAGGATGGGAGCGGCAGAGGGTGGCTTAAATAGCCGTAGTGCTATGTGTTATTTGGCCATGGAAATAACGGGGTCAAATGTGAAGTAGCCCATTTTCAAACCCACCGTGGCATCGGGAGTGTACGCACGTGCGAAATGATGGTTTGAAAAGAAGAAGAAAAAGAAGCTAATTGCACGCATGGGAATCCGTGGTCATATATATTATATGAACAAAAAGAGACTATTTTTGAATAGTTTGTGGCCATTTTGCATGATAAAAATAAATTTGTCCCTTAAAAATTTGGTCATTTTGCATTTGTATAGAACAAAAAGAACTAAATTTTGCTACGCAATGTCAATTTATTTCGAACGATGCAAAAAAATAGAGGCAACACGTTCACAAAAAACAGGGCAAACAATGCAAAAAAAACGACGTAGTTCGACGGCCCAACCAGAGCTTTGTTTCCTTTTGGGCCCAACAACAACATTTTTTTCACGGAGTTAGTTGTGCACGATAAGCCAAGCACAACCAATCAGATCGCCTCTTGCGGATCGCCCCACAATCCAGCGATGCGGAGCCGTCCTTGTGATCCAACGGCTCGGATCCTACACACAGCCAACCCACCTAATTCCTTCTAGAAGACCATATATGAGGGTTGTCACTTGGCGCGAGGGTATGATCGGACGGCTGACATTGGGAGCTAGGGTTAGGCAAAACCCCATGGGGTTTAGAGGGGTTTTGAGCTGGTCAATGGGGTTTCGAAGGCTTTGACTGAGCATAACTAATTTAAAAAAAATCAAAAAAATATGAAACCTTCGCCGTTCGTCGTTCTATAAGACAAACTAACGAGGAAAAATACTATACTTGGTCTATGGTCATTTTCATGAAAAATCCGTAGCTGGCACGATCGAGGTCAAATGAGCACCATTAATTTTTAAAAAAATAAAAAAACATGCGCACAATGTTGTCTTATGTGACTTGTTACCGACTAAAAATCATAAACTTGGTCTATGGTCATTTTCATGAGAAAACCTTCACACATATGAGCTATCACGTACATGATTTCATAGAGTTCAAGGAGAGGAGGTAGGGTTACCTTCAGTTTTTGAAAATTTTAAAAAAAATCACCAAAGCTTTATTTCAAAGTGAATAAGAAGGATCTGAATTTAGTTTTCCATTTTCATATTTCAAACGTGTTTGTAACAGTTTTTATATTAAAGCATATGTTTTCAAAAGAAAATGTAAAAATATGAAGATTAATTAAAAAATAGTGAGACTTCGAATCTACACTATGGAAAGTGAATATGTGTTAATAAAAAACATTTAGCTCATTTAGAGTAGGTCCAAAAAAACTTGATTACAAATGGGCTGTTTACCCTAGCATGGGAGCTCATTTGGAGCACATTTATCAAATTCAAATTTATTTGACCTCGTCTAAATCACTTCAAATTTTGCACACATGATCTCCTACCCAAACATAGATAGTTTGCCAAGGTTTTATTTATTTTTGCATTTTCTTGAAGTTATACTATCTAGTCAAATGTCAGTTGAAAATATCGGATAATGAAACATGCTGGTGAGAAAAAAGCATGCATTTGATTTGATTAATAAACATGCATTAGGATAAAACTCCTTTATGATCAGTGAAAAAGCAGCATGTGTGATCAGTGAAGCAACACTTAAACAACATGTGTGATCAGTGAAGCAACACTGAAACAACATGTGTGATCAGTGAAGCAACACTGAAATAACATGTGTGATCATTGCAGCACCTAAAATCATAGTTCACAACATCTAAACATAACTAACCATAGATTCAGGAGGGACAAATATACCATAGGCAAATTTAAGGACAAACAAATATAGATGGCAACCAGATTACTAGCATCAACATAACCAACCATAACCAAATTCGTGAAAACTAAATTCAGTTCAACAAACCATAACCAACCAGATCCAGTTCAACAAACCAAAAGTAACCCAATACGTAAACATAAAGATTCAGTTCACATCATCAAATCATCGATCACATCACGCTGGAGTCAGGGCCTTCGCGAGGGTGGCATGCTGCCCCCTGATCATGTAGTCCTCCCCACGAATCGCTACATCCTATGCATGAGACAGAAGGTGATCGAAGTGGGCATCCTTTGGCTTTGTCTTGGTGGTGCAGTAGGGGCAGTGCCACTTCTTGGTCTTGCACTTGTAGAAGGAAGCAACTCCCTTGCCCTTGATATTCACCACCTCCTTAGCTGTGAAGGATGCGACGTTGCCCTTGTACACTTCTTCTCCAGAATCATACTACACACATGAATGAGTTACATTAATACATTATAGATTCATGGATACACTATGTCAAAGGAACTAAATGAACAATCTAAATTTAAAGTAGGCTTACCTCATATTCTTCGTCATCACTTTCCTCTAGATCATACGGGTCGTACTGGGCCAGCTTCGTCTTTCTACCCCCCCCCCCAACCTCCATCCTCCTGAACATACAATTACATCCATCACTAGTAAATACGGAAGCCAATTGAAAATTTAGATATGCACACATGACACATTGATCATAGGGCTAATATACTCCCATTATACTATCATCATTGTTTTGCATTTTCCATTGCCATGCACACAAATTGAACAACAGAGCTAATATAACTACATATTGTGGACAAATTTATATACTAATGAATCAAATAACTTCTTAATCAATGGATTCAATTTAGGCATATGACATTCAAAACCCCAATCTGAGTAGCATTCAAAAACAAATCTAATAGGGACCCAATCTAAGGCAACGAATCTGAGTAGCATTAAAACCCCCAATCTGTGAGCACTAAAAACAAATCTAATAAGCATGCATCTGTGTAGCATTAAACCACAGAGATCCCTTTCTGTCATACAGATCTATCTAGCATTTTTGCAACGAATTTATCCAACAAACCCTAGTCCAAAACCCCCCATCCCCCCAATACAAAAAACCACGGCCCATCCGTGAAACCAACTACTCTAACCATCTGCACTACCATATGAATCACAATCTAACCAATGCAACTAGGGAGCAACTAACTCTACAAGCTAAGCAAGTGCAAATACGTTCTGCTCCATGGCAGGCGGCGCATCGGGGGTATCAGGATGGACTGTGCCGCTCGACGCCGTCATCTTCTGCAGCGCTGAGGCACAGCCCGCCACATCCGCAGCGGTTGCGAGTTTCCCCGCACCGCCGTGGATGCAGCCGACATCCGTGGTCACCATGCCTTGAAGCTGCACCACATCTCTGGCCGCTGCGCTAGCGTCGCCACGAGCTTCGGCCATCTGCCAGATGGAGGCAATGAAGGTGAGGAAGAGGATGCGGTGGGGGAGAGTGAGACAGTGCGGTGGAGGCAGTTGTCGGATATCGGGTTCCGGCAAAACCCTTAATGTTCGAACTCTGGGGTGCGCACGAAGATCTTCTCCCTACCAAAACACGCCCACAACCTCACCGCGAATCTAAGCTAGCACGATGAACAACACAAGAGACACGAGGTTTATATAGGTTTGGGCCACCGTTGTGGTGTAATACCCTACTCCTGTGTGTGGTGTGGTGGATTGCCTCTTGGGCTGATGATGAACAGTACAGAGGAGGAACAGCCTCGCGAGGAGAGGTGTTCTTGTGGTGGTGGTGTTCTACTTGGGAAGGGTTCAATCGGATCCCCTTCTACTGTGGTGGCTATCTCTATATATAGAGGCCCTGTTCCTCTTCCCAAATATTGAGAGGGAAGGGAGCCAACAAAGGCCATTTCGAAAGGGGACAGCTAGTACAAGCTATCCTAACTAAAGGTGGTCTTCGACTGCCAAAGGCACCGGCGATGATGCCGTCTTGGGATCCACGGTGACCTCCGTCCTACCGCTCTGCTGTTCTTGGTCTCGTTGCACTGATATGGAAACCTTTGCTTGATGCCTCGGTACATCGCGACTGCGCTTGCCCCCATTGCACAAAAGAGGAATCGAGGACACTACGCAGGCTGGCGCCCGCCTGGTCTTGATCATCATAGCTTGCGTCATGAGCACTTCGCGAGGTACCCCTCGCCTTGATCTCTCCGCCTCCTCGCGAGCCTGCCTAGTGAGGCCGCCCCTGAGGAGGCCTTGTGTCGTCCGCCCCACAAGGCTTGGCCCCTCGTGAGGGTCTTGAACTTGGGTTGATGAAGACATGCCGTACTAGGCCACTGCTGAGCCATGCTACAGGCTGCAGGAAGGCAAGTCTGGGGACCCCCGTTCCCAGAACGCCTACAGTAGCCCCCGGGCCCAAGGCACGCTCTGTCTTGGCTTAGCGGCGAAGCCAAAGGGCAAGTGCGGAGCTCCGCGGGCCCCAACAGCCTGCAGCCTTGGTTGACGCGTGGTGACTAATTGGACGTGGGCGTCTCCACTTCCCCATGCTCCCCCAATATCCGCCTGGCTAGGCGGCTATGAAGATTTAGACAATTATTTTCCCTTCACTGCCCGCGTGCTTCCTGTTCCCCTCTCTTCCTCGAACCTCTATTTCCGCTTCCAATCTGACTTGAGCTCTGCCCCCTCCATCGCCATGGCGCCAACTAACAAAGAGAAAGGGCGGAAACCCGTGCCCTCATCCAGTTCGCCTTTGGCAATCGAGCCCGCCGTTGGCCGGTCGCTGGTGCTTAATCTGGAAGCCTTGGTGTAGGACCTTGAAGTATGTCTAGAGGGGGGGTGATTAGACTACTTGACCAATCAAAAACTTAACCTTTTCCCAATTTTAGAGTTTGGCAGATTTTAGCAATCTTTGGACAAGTCAAGCAATCATCACACAATTCAAGCAAGCATGCAAAGAGTATATGAGCAGCGGAAATTAAAGCATGCAACTTGCAAGAAAGTTAAGGGAAGGGTTTGGAGGATTCAAACGCAATTGGAGACATAGATGTTTTTGGCGTGGTTCTGATAGGTGGTGCTATCGTACATCCACGTTGATGGAGATTTCAACCCACGAAGGGTAACGGTTGCGCGAGTCCACGGAGGGCTCCACCCACGAAGGGTCCACGAAGAAGCAACCTTGTCTATCCCACCATGGCCGTCGCCCACGAAGGACTTGCCTCACTAGCGGTAGATCTTCACGAAGTAGGCGATCTCCTTGCCCTTACAAACTCCTTGGTTCAACTCCACAATCTTGTCGGAGGCTCCCAAGTGACACCTAGCCAATCTAGGAGACACCACTCTCCAAGAAGTAACAAATGGTGCGTTGATGATGAACTCCGTGCTCTTGTGCTTCAAATGATAGTCTCCCCAACACTCAACTTTCTCTCATGGGATTTGGATCTGGTGGAAAGAAGATTTGAGTGGAAAGCAACTTGGGGAAGGCTAGAGATCAAGATTCATATGGTAGGAATGGAATATCTTGGCCTCAACACAGGAGTAGGTGGTTCTCTCTCAGAAATGGTAAGTTGGAAGTGTAGGATTGTTCTGATGGCTCTCTCCACGAATGAAGAGGAGGTGGAGGGTTATATATAGCCTCCTCACAAAATCTAACCGTTACTCACAATTTACCAAACTCGGTGGGACCGAATCAACAAACTCGGTCGAACTGATTTAGTAAACCTAGTGACCGTTAGGATTTTCAGTGGGACCGACATGCAACTCGGTAGGACTGATATGGTTAAGGTTAGGGCATAACGTAATCTCGGTGAGACCGATTACACAAACTCGGTGAGACCGATTTTGGTAATTAGCTAACCACATAGTTGGTCAGGCAAAATCGGTTGGACCGATTATTCAAACTCGGTGCTGGTGCCTTGGGTGCTGGTGCAGCAACCTCTTCTTCCTCTTCCATCATGGAAGGTTGACCAACAACTCTGGCCATGGTCTTTTTGACCCTTTCCTTCCTTTTCTTTCCTTCTGCAACAGGCTCTTTGGGATCAGGCTTTTCAGGTATTTGTGTTGATCCTCTGACCTTTAGCATAGGTGTCCTCTTGGCAGGAACCTTCCTATTAAGTCCAGGCTTTGTGGTCCTTGTTGAGCCATACTCCTTTTTGAGCACTACCTTCTTGGAAGTAGCCTCATCTTCTTCTGCCGTATAATCCTCATCCTCAGATTCTGAGGTTCTCCTCTTCCTTGTCCTGGTGGCAGCTTTAGGCGGATTTCTTGGGGTGCTCCTGCTGCCATCATCTGAAGAACTTGAGGGACTAGTGTCCTCACTCATGTGAATCTTCTCTTCTGACTTGTTCTGACTATCACTTTGGTCTGACATGCTGAAAATCATTGAACGCTGACCCTGTGAATAGTTATAGATGAGATAGAATGAATGAGGATCACAAAATGCAGAGATTTTTGCAAAAGAATGATTCAAAAACTCAGTTTTACTTTTCCACAGAAAGCATTTCGGATCAACCGATTTTCAAACTCGGTGATACCGAAGCAGTTTTGGAACCTAAACTGGTGAACTCGGTTGAACTGAGTCACAGTTCGGTGGCACCAAGACTGCTAGGGTTTCACAAAGTTTTAAAATCGGTCACACCGATTAGCAATTCTCGATCAGACCAAGAGTTACTAGTGCAATGGCGTTAGCCAAATCGGTGGGACCGAGTTTTTCAACTCGGTGGGTCCGAGATGGTTTCGGCGGAAACCTAACCCTAAATTTTCAAATCGCATCTATTCTAAGGATTGTATTGACTGGATAGGAGTGATTCAATCGTGGCAAGAATCATAATGAACACAATGTGCTAGGCGAGGATAGCACTGTGATCGAGTCCATACCCTAGTTTGGCGATGAACTCTCGCTACGGCGGCAATGGCGGGGGTGAATTCCGTTGACGGCGGCGGAGACCAGCGACAGGAGGCGGCTGGCGATGAGGAGATGATCCGGATACCCTGGAGAGAGAGTGAGCTCTGCGCGGGAGAAGGGGTTTGGAGAAATTTCCAAATTTTTGCCCGTGAGTATATATAGCCCGACCCTGTTGGTGTGACCGAGTGGAAAAAATCGGTGGCACCGAGATGCATAACTGTATATAGTTACAGCAACTTGGTGTGACTGAAATGTTCAAATCGGTTGCACCGAGATTGAAAACCTAGATCGACTTAGTGATCTCGGTAGGACCGAAATGGATGAATCGGTCAGACCGAGAATCACAAAGAAGTTTTGGAAGTTTAAGTCTATGACGAATCGAGGACTCCGATTGCTCCTCACACAGAGTGGTTCAAATCTGACTTGATCAAATTTTGTGATGTAGCATGAATAGAGTTTGAGACAAGAAAAGCATAGATAGCTAGAGAAGGTTCTTAGGCATTCTTGTCCATCCACTTGGCAAAAAGAAAAAGAACCCAAACAATCAAAGCAACAAGTGGATGTCCTCGAATGAGAAAAATATGCAACCAACAAGCTCACACTATAGAATGGCAAATGAAATATGTGTCAAAGAATGCACAACCAATTCTAGCATCTATCAAACAATTGGCGATGACTAAGTCATCTAGATATGAGTATATTGACTTAGGAGTCAAATGAGAACATTTGATCATAGTTCATACTCATCGTTTAAGCTCAAGTGGGGTTACCACTTTTACACCATTAGAGTTGCTTTGACTCAATTCTTAGAGTTAAGCTCCCCCAGATGTGAGATCCCCTTTTAGAGGGATGAACTAACCCTAGGTTTTGTCGATGATGACTTCATGTAGGTGTTGAAGATGTGGATGCTCAACGTTGATGTAGATCATTTGGAGCAATTCTTTGGAGTGAGTTACACTTTCAACATACCTACATGGGTTAGTCCCATAAGGAACAAACAAGAATATCCATAGACATAGAGTGATGCACACACAAGATGATGTCCATGAAGTCATTAGGTTACCTTGTCCCTTGCCTTACCAACATGAGGGTTTGTGACTCCTTGAACTAGTGCAAGATGTGGAAGTTGATTGCACTTGTCCTTGCCATAATGATATGAGTGAAGAATGTTGGCGGAGTCACCCTCAAGAACTCTCTAGTTCTTCTTCTTCGGGATCCACATCATCTTGTTGGGAATCCTTGGAGTTGTAGTTTTACTTGATGAAGTAGAACTTGACGTAGTCTTGGGAACCCACTTGACCAAAGCCTTAGGTGCTTCTTCAAATGCTTCAATCTCCTCTTGAAGCTTGTCCTTGCCTTTGTTCTTGTGGTCTTGTGGTGGAAGATCATCTTATGCTAGTGTTCCCTTGAAGGAAGTAGGATCATACTTCTCTTGTTAAGGAACAAACTTCGTCTTGGGGTATTGATCTTCTTCCCACTCAACTCCATTGGGATTGAACTTTTGTTCAAAACCAACACCTTGATTCTTCCGGTGCCTTCCTTGCTTGCATACAATTTCCTCAAATTGCTTACTCCCGGCAAGGCTCTTGTATACACCTTGCTCTATAATTCCCTTCAATAAGCTATTTTCTTGCTCAAGTGTAACTTGGCTAAGAGAATCATTAGTGGAATCAAGAGAACTACTAGAAGCAACAATATTGGATTTGGCATTATTATTGTTACTACTAGAGGAAGGATCTTTCTTGTACTTGTTACTAGATTTGACTTGAGGCATGTAAGTAGATAAGAGTAAACGCTTGGCAATGTAAGAAGAACTTTTCTTATGGAGGTCATCATTGATTGCTTTTAGGAACTCATGCTCTTGCTCAAGATTGAGCTTTTCAAAGCGTAACTTCTCATGAGCCCTTAAAAGTTCTCGATGATCTTCGAAGATAGTTTCATGAGCTAACTTAAGAGTGTTTAGTTCTTTAGTTAGAAGCTCAATCTTCTCCTTATCATTGTCATTCGTTTTATCTTGATTAGCATGATTAATTGACGTTTCATCATAGTATTCATCACTAGAGTTGTCAACAAGTAAATCATCATAACCTAGCAAGTCATCTTCATCACTATTGAAATCAACATACTCGGGATGTGTTACCTTTGGACCTTTGGCCATGAAGCATCATCCAATTCCTTCATTTGGTGAGTCAAATATGTCGTAGGAGTTGGTTGACACAAGTCCTAGACCGGCAACACCTTCATCTTGAGTATATTCGGAGTCAGAGTGATAGCTTCTCTCGGAGTGATTGTCGGAGTCGGAGCCGGATACCCATTCACCAACATGAGCTTGATGTCTTTGTTTTGTGTAGCTCCTTGATGACTTGTCCTTCCTTTCTGAATCCTTGCTTCTCCGTGAGGGTCTTCGTTCATAACGATCATCTCTACTCCTCCTCTCTCTTGGTGGTGATTCTTCTCTTTTCCTTCTTCTTTTTGGAGAATCTTCTCTTCTTTTGTAGGGTGCTGAGGGAGTCCTGGACTAGGGGGCGTCCGGATAGCCGAACTATCATCACCGGCCGGACTCCAAGACTATGAAGATACAAGATTGAAGACTTCGTCCCGTGTCCGGATGGGACTTTCCTTGGCGTGGAAGGCATGCTTGGCGATACAGATATGTAGATCTCTTACCATTGGAAACGACTCTGTGTAACCCTAGCCCTCTCCGGTGTCTATATAAACTGGATGGCTTTAGTCCATAGGACGAACAACAATCATACCATAGGCTAGCTTCTAGGGTTTAGCCTCCTTGATCTCGTGGTAGATCTACTCTTGTAATACCCACATCATCAATATCAATCAAGCAGGATGTAGGGTTTTACCTCCATCAAGAGGGCCCGAACCTGGGTAAAACATCGTGTCCCTTGTCTCCTATTACCATCCGCCTAGACGCACAGTTCGGGACTCCCTACCCGAGATCCGCCGGTTTTGACACCGATAGGCTCGATGGCTTCTTCGATCATCAACAACGACGTAGTCTAGGGTCAGACTTTTCTCCCCGGACAGATCTTCGTATTCAGCAGCTTTGCACTGCGGGCCAATTCACTTGGCCATCTGGAGCAGATCGAAAGCTACACCCCTGGCCGTCAGGTCAGATTTGCAAGTTTGAACTTCACGGCTGACATCCGCGGAGACTTGATCTTCGATGGATTCGAGCCACAGCCGAGCGCGCCGCACTATCACGATGGGAATGATTTAGCTCTTCAGCCGGACAGTGCCCTGGAGGCCACACACGAGCCCGCTCCGACCCTTGATTCGGAGCCGGCTGCGCAGATCGAGGACGGGTGGCTAGACACCGCCTCGGGGGCTGCAACCTCTATGGCAATGGAGCCGAATACTGGCCTTGTCCCTTGTAAAGCTCGTGACTCCGAGGTGCCGGACTCCTCGCCGGACTCCGTACCTCCCGCGACCCCTCCAATCGAATCCGATTGGGCGCCGATCATGGAGTTCACCGCTGCGGACATCTTTCAACACGCACCTTTCGGCGACATCTTGAGTTCGGTAAAGTATCTCTCGTTATCAGGAGAGCCCTGGCGGGACTGCGGTCAGGACGGTTGGGATGCGGATGACAAAGAAATTCAAAGCCCACCCACCACCCACTTAGTAGCCACTGTCGACAATCTAACCGACATGCTAGACTTCGACTCCGAAGACATCGACGGTATGGACGACGATGCCGGAGACGACCAAGAACAATCGCCTACTGGGCACTGGAAAGCCACCTCATCATATGACATATACATGGTGGATATCCCAAAGGATGGGAATGGCGAAGGAACAGCGGAGGATGACCCCTCCAAGAAACAGCCCAAGCGCCGGTATCAGCGGCCCCGCTCTAAATCCTGCCACAGCAAGAATGGAGATTCCGGCACCGGAGATAATAATACCCCAGACAGTGCCAAAGACAACCCCCTCCAGCAAGATTCAACACAGGAGGACGGAGAAGCTAGCCCTCATAAGAGAGCGGCAGACGAAGAGGTAGAGGATGATAATTACATGCCTCCCTTTGGAGACGAGGCAAGCCTCGACGACGACGAATTTGTCGTGCCTGAGGATCCCGTCAAACAAGAGCATTTTAAACGCAGGCTTATGGCCACGGCAAACAGTCTCAAGAAAAAGCAGCAATAGCTTAGAGCTGATCAAGATCTGCTAGCCGACAGATGGACTGAAGTCCTGGCGGCCGAAGAGCATGAGCTCGAACGCCCCTCCAAAAGCTACCCCAAACGCAAGCTGCTCCCTCGATTAGAGGAGGAGGCATATAAACCTGCATCACCAGCGCATAATATGGCTGACCGACCACCCCGTGGCCGCGACAGAGAGGCCTCTAGGCCCTCCACTAGAACCGTACCCCAGCATCACTCGAAAAGCACAAGGCCACAGGGGAACGCTCTGGACTTGCGAGATATATTGGAGGATAAGGGAAGACAATCAAGATCGATCTACGGATCGCGTGGGCGCCCCATGATACGTGACGACAACCGTCGCGCCGGACATAGCAAGTCCGGCCGGGCCGAACACAGTAGACAAAGCTCTTTTGAGCTCCGTCGTGATATATCCCAATACAGAGGCGCCGCACACCCACTATGCTTCACAGATGAAGTAATGGATCATCAAATCCCCGAAGGGTTTAAACCCGTGAATATTGAATCTTATGATGGCACAACAGACCCCGCGGTTTGGATCAAAGACTATCTCCTTCATATCCACATGGCCCGTGGTGATGATCTTCACGCCATCAAATACCTCCCACTCAAGCTTAAAGGACCAGCTCGACATTGGCTCAACAGTTTGCCAGCAGAATCAATTGGGTGTTGGGAGGACCTGGAAGCCGCATTCCTTGATAACTTCCAGGGCACGTATGTGCGACCACCAGACGCTGACGACCTAAGCCATATAATTCAGTAGCCAGACGAATCGGCCAGACAATTCTGGACATGGTTCTTAACTAAGAAAAATCAAATCGTCGACTGTCCGGATGCGGAGGACCTCGCGGCCTTCAAACATAACATCTGCGACGAGTGGCTTGCCTGGCACCTGGGATAGGAAAAGCCGAAATCCATGGCAGCCCTCACATCACTCATGACCCGCTTCTGCACGGGAGAGGACAGCTGGCTAGCCCGCAGCAACAACCTCAGCAAAAATTCTGGCAGTCTGGATATCAAGGACCGTAATGGCAGGTCGCGTCGCAACAAGAACAAACGCCGCATTAACAGCGATAATAATGAGGATACGACAGTCAATGCCGGATTCAGAGGCTCTAAACCCGGTCAGCGGAAAAAGCCATTCAAAAGAACTACTCCGGGTCCGTCCAATTTGGACCGAATACTCGATCACTCGTGCCAGATACACGACACCCCCAAAAAGCCAACTAACCACACCAACAGGGACTGTTGGGTATTCAAGCAGGCAGGCAAGCTAATTGTCGAAAACAACGACAAGGGGCTGCATAGTGATGACGAGGAAGAGACCCGACCGCCGAAAAATAGAGGACAGAAGGGTTTCCCCCCACAAGTGCGGACGATGAACATGATATACGCAACCCACATACCCAAAAGGGAGCGGAAGCGTGCACTCAGGGATGTATACGCGATGGAGCCAGTCGCCCCGAAGTTCAACCCATGGTCCTCCTGCCGATCACTTTTGATCGAAGGGACCACCCCACCAACATCCGCCACGGCGGATTCGCCGCATTGGTTTTAGACCCAATCATCGATGGATTTCACCTCACCAGAGTCCTGATGGACGGCGGCAGCAGCCTGAACCTGCTTTATCTGGACATAGTGCGCAAAATGGGCATAGACCCCTCAAGGATTAAACCCACAAAGACAACCTTTAAAGGCGTCATACCAGGTGTAGAGGCCAATTGTACAGGCTCAGTTACACTGGAAGTGGTCTTCGGATCCCCGGATAACTTCCGAAGCGAGGAGTTAATCTTCGACATAGTTCCGTTCCGCAGCGGCTATCATGCTCTGCTTGGACGTACCGCGTTTGCAAAGTTCAACGCGGTGCCGCACTACGCACACCTCAAGCTCAAGATGCTAGACCCTCGAGGAGTCATCACGGTCAACGGAAACACTGAACGCTCTCTCCGAACGGAGGAACATACAGCGGCTCTCGCGGCAGAAGTATGGTGCAGCCTCTTAAGGCAATTCTCGAGTCCGGCTGTTAAGCGACCGGACACGGCTAAACGCGCCCGGAGTAACCTACAACAAGACCACCTGGCACATTTCGAGCACACGTAGCAATGCGGCCCCAACCCCAGCCCCTGCAAAATTGCAAGACTGGTCCTTCGCGTACATCATTACGCTCTAGAGATACCATGGGCATAGGGGGAGGGGCACGACCACGACAGGCCCAGAATGCGGCTTAACCACACCAGGGGCTCTCAAGTGTGTCATTCTTTTTTTTTTCTCTCTTTTTCTTTTTTTACCCACAGGACTCCGTTCATCAGAGGCCCTGTCCGGTAGTAGACCTGTCGAACTCACGATGCAATAGCCAGGGAAGGAGAAAGGCTACGACGAATATCTAGGTGGTCTCCATTACGAGCATTAAATCTGTTTTATACACCATTCCGCAGCCTACCCCTGGAGGGGGACATGTTTAATAGTCCCATCCCTTGCTTACCGCACTATTTGTATCATTCTGCATTCACGGCAGTATTTCTTGAATAAATAATGCAGCACCTTTTTGCTTATAATTGCATTTCTTTCTTATACATATGTTCATTTATGACATGTTGCATCCGTACACTTTGGTATGGCTAAATACACCAGGGGCTTATGTTTCCCGCATCATGGTGTGATAAGTCCGAACACTTTCACAAGTGCGGCACCCCGAACTTATAGCATTATATGCATCGGCTCCGAATCATGTCTTGGGTCAATAGTTGGGTTTGCCCGGCTCCCATGTTTTGGTACCTTACGTTTCATTGTATCGCCTAAGGTAGCACTGGGAGAACCACTGCGATTGCGCCCCAGTTGAGCTGGGCGAGCGCCTCAGTGGAGAAAGCTAAAACTGACCGTCATGATGAGGCGAGAGCCGGTCGCTGTTCGAGAGGTTTTTTTCGAGTCCCTAAAGACTTATGCCGCTTAGAGCGAGGAACTGGCTTTGTCCGGCCCAGGCGTGGATAACGCCCCAAATTCGGCCTTCCGAACACTAGGGGCTTCATTGAAATTTAAAATTATAGAATCCTATGGCTAAGTGAGAGTGTTCGAGCATTATAAGTCCGGTTGCCTCATTCGTTGTGTTGAGCGCCTCCCTAGATGGACCCAAAAATGGGAACAAGAGTGCTCAAATTTATCCCGAACGCCCCAACACTCGTGGCATGGGGGCTGAAGCCGATGACTTGCCATCTCTCAGATTTGATAAACGGCCGCACAAAGGTAATATTTTAAATTAACAAGCGTTGCTTAGCGCATATGAACAAAGTTTTCAGCGCACAGGATAACAAAATGCGAGTCTACTCAAATATTACATCTTTGGAGCACTCACCCGCAATAATGCGGGCACCCTTCAAGACACTCTTATAATACATCTCGGGCGTGCGATACTCCTTGCCCGGCGGTGGCGCGTCCGTCACAAGCTTCTCAGCATCCATCTTGCCCCATTGCACCTTTGCGTGGGCAAGGGCCCGACGGGCACCTTCAATACAGGCAGAGTGCTTAATGACTTCAACCCATGGACACGCATCCACCAGCCGCCGCACCAGGCCGAAGTAGCTCCCAGGCATGGCCTCCCTAGGCCACAGCCGAACTATGAGGCCCTTAATGGCCTGTTTGGCCACCTTGTGGAGCTCGACCAGCTGCTTCAGCTGGTCGCTAAGGGGCACTGAATGTCCGGCCTCAGCATACTGAGACCACAAGACCTTCTCCGTCGAGCTCCCCTCCTCGGCCCTGTAGAAAGCGGCATCATCGGACACGCTGCAGGGCAGATCTGCGAACGCTCCTGGAGAGCTCCGAATTCGGGTAAGTGATAGGTAATTCACACTCACATGCTTGCTTTGCATGAAAAATGCCTTACCCGCCGCTATTTTCTTCAACGGCTCGATTTCCTGGAGGGCCTTGTAGGCTTCGGCCTTAGCGGCTTTGGCACTCTCAAGAGCCGATGCAAGCTCGGACACTCGAGTCTTCGAGTCGCGCTCCAAACTCTCATGTTTTTCCACGAGAGCCTGGAGCTCTTGCTGTACCTCCGCCACCCGCGCCTCCTGCTTCTCTCGCTCGGTGCGCTCCGTGACCGCATTACGTTCGGCCGCGGACACCGCCTCCTTCAGAGTCGCCACCTAGTCCGTGGCCCCTGCAATACCCACGTTATCCTTGTCATTCTTCTTGCAACCAAATCCTTTTTTGTAAGGAACAATTTTAATAAGGTCTTACTCACCTTCCTTGTCCTCGAGCTGCTTCTTGGCACGGCCGAGCTCGTTCTCGGACCGCTCGAGGCTTTGCTTCAAAGTATTGACCTCCGTAGTCAGTGCGGCAGAGGTCAGCAGCACAACCTGCGATCCCACATTGACATATTTTTTATGACTCCTGCGTATATCTTTTTAGATCCTCAGTCCGGCTTTTCTTTCCGAACACCGAACCGAGCATCAGGGGCTACTGTCTATGCGTTACTATTTTACATATATCAAAATTCTTACCTCAAAGCCTGTTAGAAGGCTGCTGCAGGCTTCGGTCAGCCCGCTTTTGGCAAGCTGAACCTTCTGAATCACCGCACTCATGATGGTGCGGTGTTCCTCTTCGATGGAAGCGCCGTTGAGCGCCTCCTGCAAGCTATCCGGTGCCTCCGGTTGGACGGAGGCCACCGGCGTCATGGTCTTGCCCTTCTTACGAAGGGGCCGCCTGCCGGACTCCAGAGCCACTACAGGTTCTGGTGCGGAGTCCGGTGCAAAGTCCGGGAGGTTGCCCTGCGGGACCTCCAGGGCCTCCTCCTCCTGGCGGGTCCCTTCCCGGGATCCCACCTCAGCATCGTCCGCATCACGGGGGGTGGAGGCGGTCGGAAGGGAATCCATATCCGACGCACCCAAGGACCCGCTCGACGAAGCGGGAAGATCATCCTTGGGCGGACTGCAGGGTTGTATGCGGCATTAGAAAGACACCACGTGGCGAAAATAAAAATCATGAAGTTATTCGGGAGTCCGGATACTTACGATCTTGCCAGGGGCTTGGCCCTTGAACGCCAGTCCTCGTCGTCGTCGCCGGCGTTGGCAGAGCAGTCCGGGTGAAGAGTCCTACCCTTGTTGGACCCTTCAGCCTCCCTCGTTGGGGAGGCCTTCCTTTTCTTCCCTCCCCCCGCTGGGGGAGAGGCCTCTTTCTTCTCCTCCTCGCCTTCATGGGAGGAGTCCACCTCGGAGTCACTGGACAATAAGTCCGATGACACCTGAAAACGGGAACTCTTTCGAGTGCCCGTGGCCTTCTTCTTGGCCTTCTTCTCCGGCACCATGTGGGGTGCTGGAACCAGCAGCCCCGTTAAGCGGGCGTCCGCTGGGTCTTCTGGCAAAGGGGCCAGACAGTTAGTCTGCTCGGCCTTCTTCAACCAGTCCTGTCAAAGGAGAGGGAGTTTAGATCCCGCATAGTGTCAAACTATGGAAAACAAGTGTCCCGTAAAGGGTAAAATCGCTTACCTCGCTAGCCGGACGCTGCGAGCTGAATCCGCGATCTTCGGTAGCGGATGCAGGAGCCTCGGCGCCCTTAAACAGCACCCTCCAGGCCTCTTCGTACGTAGTGTCGAAGAGCCTGCTCAAAGTCTGGTGCTGCGCTGAATCGAACTCCCAAATATTGAAGTCCTGTTGTTGGCACGGGAGAATTCGGCCGATGAGCATGACCTGGACTACCTTGACAAGCTTGAGCTTCTTGTTCACTAGCTTTTGGACGCAGGCTTGGAGTCCGGTCAGCTCCTCCGAATCATCCCATGTCAGGCCACTCTCCTTCCAGGAGGTGAGCCGTATGGGGATGCCGGATCTGAATTCGGGGGCCGCTGTCCATTTAGGGTCACGCGGCTCAGTGATGTAGAACCACCCCGATTGCCACCCCTTAATGGTTTCCACGAAGGTGCCCTCGAGCCAAGTAACGTTGGGCATCTTGCCCACCATGGCGCCGCCGCACTCCGCTTGGCTGCCCTTCACAACCTTTGGCTTGACACTGAAGATCTTGAGCCACAAGCCGAAGTGGGGCTGGATATAGAGGAAGGCCTCACACATGACGATAAACGCCGAGATGTTGAGGATGAAATTCGGGGCCAGATCATGGAAATCCAGGCCGTAGTAGAACATGAGCCCCCGGACAAAGAGATGGAGTGGGAAGCCCAGTCCGTGGAGGAAATGTGAAAGGAATACTACCCTCTCATGGGGCCTCGAGGTGGGGATGAGCTCCCTCTCGTCGGGGAGCCGGTGCGCGATGTCGCTGGACAGATATCCGGCACTGCACAGCTTCGGGATGTGCCCCTCCGTAATGGAGGAGGCCATCCACTTGCCTCCTGCTCCGGACATAGTTGGAGAAGGTTGAGGTGAGATGTGCGGACTTGGGCGCTGGAGCTCGAGTTCACGGAGATGGATAAGCAAAGGAGGAAGAAGGCGTAGGTAAAAGGGTGGATCTTTATCCCCTTATATGGGCGGACGAAACCATGCGTCCCCACCGGCCTGATAAAACTCGCTTATCTCCCAAGCACCGCAATCAATGGCGCGTTTAGGTTACCCACGTCCGTATTGACGGGAATCCCGGAATAAGGGGAACATGATCTCTGCTTCGACAAGACGTGCCAAGGAAACCGCTTCGCTAAACGCGCGGAGGTGGTATAATAAAAACGATTTGAGTAAAGGCTTGGTGGTGGTGTGACGTCATGCCACAAAACACGTCAGCAGATTGAACTTGTGTAAATATTATTCTCTCTACGGTGGTATGTGGAATTTATTTTGCAGAGCCGGACACTATCCTGGTGTTCACAATCTTCTATAAATTATTCGGAGGAGGAACCCGCCTAGCAATGCCGAAGACAATATGCGCGCCGGACTCGTGATCATTGAAGCCCTGGTTCAGGGGCTACTGAGGGAGTCCTGGACTAGGGGGTGTCCGGATAGCCGAACTATCATCATCGGCCGGACTCCAAGACTACGAAGATACAAGATTGAAGACTTCGTCCCATGTCCGGATGGGACTTTCCTTGGCGTGGAAGGAAAGCTTGGCGATACGAATATGTAGATCTCTTACCATTGTAACCGACTCTGTGTAACCCTATCCCTCTCCGGTGTCTATATAAACCGGATGGCTTTAGTCCATAGGACGAACAACAATCATACCATAGGCTAGCTTCTAGGGTTTAGCCTCCTTGATCTCGTGGTAGATCTACTCTTGTAATACCCACATCATCAATATCAATCAAGCAGGACGTAGGGTTTTACCTCCATCAAGAGGGCCCGAACCTGGGTAAAACATCGTGTCCGTTGTCTCCTGTTACCATCCGCCTAGATGCACAGTTCGGGACCCCCTACCTGAGATCCGCCGGTTTTGACACCGACAGGTGCCGTACACTCATTAGAATAGTGTCCGGGTCTCCCACAATTGTAGCAATTGCGCTCTCGACTAGAAGATCTTTTGTCATTGTAGGACCTTGACTTAGAGCTTCTTTCTTTGCTTCTACTCTTGTAGAATTTGTTGAAGTTCTTCACCATTAAGCTCAATTCTTCATTGAAGGTTTGTTTCTCACTTGATGATGTGGGGGCTTCACATGAGGCTTTGTAAGCACCACTTGACTTGTTGTGAAGTTCCTCCTGATCCATGAGTGACATCTCATGAGCAACAATTCTTCCAATGACCGCCGTTGGCTTGAGATCTTTGTAGTTTGGCATCATTTGGATCAATGTGCATATGGTATCATACTTTCCATCCAATGCTCTTAGGATCTTCTTGATGATGAATCTGTCGGTCATCTCTTCACTCCCTAAGCCGGCAATCTCATTTGTGATAAGAGCAAGCCTAGAGTACATTTCAGGGACACCTTCACCATCCTTCATTTTGAACTTGTCAAGCTGAATTTGGAGCACATCCAGCTTGGATTCCTTGACGGAGTCGGTACCTTCATGCATATCAATCAAAGTATCCCAAATTTCCTTTGCATTCTCAAGACGGCTGATTTTGTTGAATTCTTCGGGGCACAAGCCATTGAAGAGGATATCACAAGCTTGAGCGTTGTATTGCAGCATCTTCAATTCATCCGCATTAGCTTCACGGTTCGGCTCTCTCCCATCAAAGAATTCACCTTGCAAGCCAATACAAACAATAGCCCAAACGGCGGGGTTATGTCCGAGAATATGAATTTTCATCTTATGTTTCCAACTAGCAAAATTAGTACCATCAAAGTAAGGACCTGTACGGTCATAATTTCCCTCGCTAGACACCATACTCTCCTAGGTTGTGAAACCAAGGCTATGAACACCAAAAGCTATGGAAATCAAAGCAAATGGAGACCAAAGCTCTGATACCACTTGTAGGACCTTGAAGTATGTCTAGAGGGGGTGATTAGACTACTTGACCAATTAAAAACTTAACCTTTTTCCAATTTTAGAGTTTGGCAGATTTTAGCAATCTTTGGACAAGTCAAGCAATCATCACACAATTCAAGCAAGCATGCAAAGAGTATATGAGCAGCGGGAACTAAAGCATGCAACTTGCAAGAAAGTAAAGGGAAGGGTTTGGAGGATTCAAACGCAATTGGAGACACGGATGTTTTTGGCGTGGTTCCAATAGGTGGTGCTATCGTACATCCACGTTGATGGAGACTTCAACCCACGAAGGGTAACGGTTGCACGAGTCCACGGAGGACTCCACCCACAAAGGGTCCACGAAGAAGCAACCTTGTCTATCCCACCATGGCCTTCGCCCACGAAGGACTTGCCTCACTAGCAGTAGATCTTCACGAAGTAGGCGATGTCCTTGCCCTTACAAACTCCTTGGTTCAACTCCACAATCTTGTCGGAGGCTCCCAAGTGACACCTAGCCAATCTAGGAGACACCACTCTCCAAGAAGTAGCAAATGGTGCGTTGATGATGAACTCCTTGCTCTTTTGCTTCAAATGATAGTCTCCCCAACACTCAACTCTCTCTCATGGGATTTGGATCAGGTGGAAAGAAGATTTGAGTGGAAAGCAACTTGGGGAAGGCTAGAGATCAAGATTCATATGGTAGGAATGGAATATC
This sequence comes from Triticum aestivum, assembly GCF_018294505.1. NCBI lineage: Eukaryota > Viridiplantae > Streptophyta > Magnoliopsida > Poales > Poaceae > Triticum > Triticum aestivum. The sequence goes on from NC_057798.1 coordinate 353,127,480, forward strand.
TTGGCCTCAACACATGAATAGGTGGTTCTCTCAAAGAAATGGTAAGTTGGAAGTGTAGGTTTGTTCTGATGGCTCTCTCCACGAATGAAGAGGAGGTGGAGGGGTATATATAGCCTCCACACAAAATCTAACCGTTACACACAATTTACCAAACTCGGTGGGACCGAATCAACAAACTCGGTCGAACCGATTTAGTAAACCTAGTGCCCGTTAGGATTTTCGGTGGAACCGACATGCAACTCGGTAGGACCGATATGGTTAGTGTTAGGGCATAACGTAATCTCGGTAAGACCGATTACACAAACTCGATGAGACCGATTTTGGTAATAAGCCTTCCAGAAAGTTGGTCAAGTAAACTCGGTGGGACCGATTCGCTCATTTCGGTGAGACCGAAATGTTACGAAAGGGAAACAGGGAGTTTACATTGCAATCTCGGCGGGACCGATCGCTCACTTTGGTTAGACCGAAACGTTACGAAGGGAAATAGAGAGATTACAATCCCATCTCGGTGAGACCGAGATCCCTATCGGTGAGACCGATTTGCCTAGGGTTTGTGGCAGTGGCTATGACATTTGAACTCGGTGGCGCCGGATAGAAAGAATCGGTGTGACCGATTTTGACTTTGGATTTAGGTCATATGAGGATGTGAGAAAGTAGTTGAGGGTATTTGGAGCATATCACTAAGCACTTGAAGCAAGAGGCTCATTAAGCAACACCTCATCCCTCCTTGATAGTATTGGCTTTTCCTATAGACTCAATGTGATCTTGGATCACTAAAATGTAAAATGAAGAGTCTTGAGCTTTTGAGCTTGAGCCAATCCTTTGTCCTTGATATTTTGAGGGATCCACTTTCATCATCCATGCCATGCCATTCATTGAGCTTTCCTGAAATAATAGTCTTGGAATAGCATGAGCTCAATGAGCTATATGTTGTTATGAATTACCAAAACCACCTAGGGATAGTTGCACTTTCACTTGGACAAGGTGCGCTCCGCACTCGCCTCCAGCTTCAACGAGTGCGGAAAGACGACGGCGTGGCCTGCGTCCCATGCCTCCATCGACAGGATCGTCACGGAGGTTCGATTCTTCGTTGACGCCCTGTGGGCTGGCCTGGTTCCAACTTTCTCCACTTTTTTCAATGCGGTGCTTTCCCACTATCAGATCCATATGATGCATCTCGATCCTCAATCTGTTACCCTTCTTGCTGTCTTCGCCTTTGTCTACGAAGCCATGGTGGGCATTGCTCCTTCCATTTCCCTCTTGCGCAACTTCTTCTCCTTGCGCCTGACTGACCCCTTGAAGTGCTCGGGGTGCGTGAGCTTCCAGGCTGTGGCAGAGACAGCCGCCATGGGGATTGATTTTGGCCTTCCACCTTCCACGAGCAGGTTCCGGACGCGGTGGATGTATGTGGATGTCGGAGTGCCCAGCCCCCTGCTCTCGCATCCGACATTGCCTGCTATCCCCAATCTGGGTTGGGGCCACGAGAGGCTCGTGAGCCCCCGGCTCTCCTTTGTTTGGCGCCGACTAGAGAGGTTGAGAGAGCTCAGTGTGACTACGCATCGGGTGGTGAGGGAGTTCCTCCCGTGTCACATTGCTCCTCTCCAGCGCCACTCCCGACCGATGTGGGCCCTGACCGGATACCAGGACCGCATGAGACTCCAAGAAACGGAGCTGGCGCCCGAAACGCTGAAGAAGGTGTTGGAGGTCTTGACTGGCGACCCCTCGCCGGGTGATATCCGACACGGGGGCGCCTCCTGTATCTCTGCTCGGGCGGGGCTGAGTTCGCGAGACAGTTGCCTCACTTCGACGAATGGGGGTTGCGCCCGGCTGGCCTTGTGGGGCCTTGCAAGAATCCCGTCGCTGTGGCTGCCTTCCCCATCGCCAACACCGATCTTGCCCCAGGAGTGGGTGCAGGGAGGCAAGCATCGCTTGAAGCTAGAGGCTCTGGTATCGTGGTGCTGACATCGCACGGGGATCCCAAGGCGTGATCCTCTAGAGCTTGTGAAGCCTGCCTTGAGGCGTCATGTGACCCGCGACTCCCGAGGCCGGAGCCCCCGAGGCCTCGGCAGGTCATCAGGAAGTGGTGCCTGATCGCTCCTCCTAGCTTGGCGCCCCTGAGGTTGGGTGACTGAGTGCTTCTTCATCCGCACCGCGTGCTGGTCCTCATGTTGAGCGCTTGGGTCGGTTCCGCATGGACTTCAACGCCCTCCGCAAGAGGAAGGAGTCTTTGAGTGGCGGTGGGCGCCCCTTCCGACCGTTGAAGCATAGGAAGTACTTCACCATAGATGAGTAAGTACCTCATTCTTGTAATTCCTCAATCACTACTCCCTTTTCTGACTTTGGCCCTTCAGGATCCCTCCTGCCAAGCCTGCGGAGTCTGCCAAGAAGCAACTTCCGCCAGCCTCGCCTCCATCACTGGCCTTGAGCGTCCTTAGCTTGCATGCTGCCCCTGCCGCGAGTTTGGCCGGAGAAGTAAGCCGGCCCGCAGGGTGCCTTGAGCCTGCGCCCTTGCCGCCTTTCCTTCGCGACCTCTCCCGGGGTGTGATCAGCCTGCCCAGGGCTCCTTCTCTGGTCGTGGACGGCGAATGGTTGAAGTCAGTCCTTGGCTCTTCTTTTGGGGATGGATCTGCGCTGGCCAGGGTCCCTTGTGGAGCCCGTCCGACGATCGTGGGGGCGCCAGCCCCTATCCCTCTACCGAGAGGGGGCGTACCGCTTCAGGGCCCACCGCCAACGTCGGCGGCAGAGGATGACATCAACGACATGCTTAGGCGAGCGCGGGAGTGCAACGTCATTCTCCAAGAGTTCCTCCGGAAGGCGATGGACGCGACGGGCCAGCTTGGTGGAGAGCTCGCAGACGTGGATGCGTATCTTGAAGCTGAGGGCCTGCGGCTGGTTGAGGAGTGGCGCAAGCTGAAGGTGGAAGTCAACCTCGCACGCTATCGGCACGAGCTTGACAACGCGAAGGCTGAGGCATCCCTTGCGGCCTCGCAAAAGGCCTGCTCCCGAGCTCTGGAGGAGGCTCGGGAAGCAGATCATCATCGCGAGGTTGCGGAGAAGCGCGCGTGGGAGATCCAAGCCTGGAGCACTTCCCTGGAGCAGCAAGTGGAGTTGTGCCAGGCCGCCCTTGCATCGCTGAAGGGGACGCCTGTCAAAGAGGAGGAGCTCCGGAGGCATGAGGGAGCGCTGACGTTGGAGGCCGCCGAGCGCAATCTCGACCTTGCGCGGTTGGAGACGAGGGAGCGCCAGGTTACCCAGGCGGAGGACAATGTTGGCGCGCGGGAGGCTCGAATCCAAGAAGATGTTGACCGCCGCATGGCGGAAGTTCACGCGGATCTTGTGCGCGATTATGACCAGAGGCTGGAGCTGATTGAAGCTAAGGCTGCGGGCAGGACTGCCGCCCTCAGGTCCAAGCTGACTGAAGCGACGCAGCGCGTGGAGGCGACCGCAGCTGCCCTGGTCTCGGCGCAGACTGAGTTGGCCTCCTCCCGTGCTGAGCTGCTTCTTCTTCAACGGCGGGTTAACGACGCCGAGTCCTATGCGCAACAGAACAGAGAAGAAATTCTCCAGCGGCAGACGCTGCAGCACATGCATGGCCCCATGCTCCAAGAGCTCAAGGACAGGGCCAACACGGCCCTAGGCAATATCTGCGACGCGAATGCTCTGCACCCTCACATGACCAACTATGCTGGCCATCTTCAGTTCTTCACTGACGTGGTGACGCATCTTGAGAATCGCTTCGAAAGAGCTTGACAGCTTATCGAGGAGAGGAGCCGCAACCTGCTCGGGCGTGCATTCTCCCGCGTCTTCAGCCACCTTCAGGATACGGACCCCCACTTCGACTTCAACGCCGTCATTGCCTCGATGCCCGAGGCCATTCGAGGCAACCTGGCGTGATGGATGGAGGACAACATGGATGCACTTGTTAGGGCCTTCGCTTCTGATGATGACGGGGTGATAGTCGCCGCGGAAGAAGGTGACGTGGTGAATGGGGGCGAAGATGGTGCCAATTACGGCGATGGTGATGCCAGTGACGGCGATAGCGGCGCCAACGACGCCTCTGGAGGCGACCAAGAGGATGCGGTGAGCGATATATCTGACTAATCTTGTGTATCCCTGCTGTTTTATCCTGCATACAAAAAGCTCGGACGCGGCCCTGAAGGTTGTAAGAGCATTTTGGGAGGGGAAGCCCCCTATGTAAAAAGATTTTTATCCACATGCTTCTAGGGGTGACGCTGAATGTGCGCCTGCATGATGTTACGGGCCCCGTGATGAGTTAGTTGCTGCGGTTTACCTTTAGCCCGGACAAGCCTTGAGTAGGCTTGCGGGGCTGTGATCCTCCGAGGGTCCTCTGGGGGACCTGTTGACCATGTGGTGAGAGCCTCGCGAGAGCGAGTGCTGGCCGCGGGATAGCATGCATGCATGCGCTTGGCCCAACCCACCCCGCGAGAGGCTTGCGAAGGGGAGCCAGTTGATGCGAACTTCAAACTAGGGCAGAAACCAGAACACGAGAAAACACATGAACGAGACAAGACACCCCCCTCCCCGCACATACGCAAATGCAAATTCGATTTAAACTTAAATCCGAAGCAAGGAAGCTCGACCACTGAAAGGGAGGCAAAAAGAAAAAGGCCGCGTCCGGCACCTAGTCTAGTTTTCGACGTCTTCTCACCAGCGTGGAGCTAAGTGCTCCCACTGGGCATGGGAGGGAGCCCCCGAGGCCCGAGGGCGGCTCTCCGGAGACTCGTGGCGTGTACAGCCCCAACACATTATTACGTGAGAGTGTCACGGGCGGCGAGCTTCACAGGCACTAGGCCTTCTTCGCAGGTACCAGCCTTGCTTCATAACACCAGATGAGGGCCCCGCCTTGCGCCACCCTCGACCACCATCGACGGTGACCGGAAACCATGGACGACGCCAATGGGGTAAAGGGGACACCAATGGTTCCCCCGACGACCATGGCTCCTCTGCCGGGGGAAGGCTTGGCAGCACCTTCCCGCGAGAGGGCCTACTTCCAGGAAACACCTTGCTCCGTGTGTTGTGGGAAGGGTCCTGGCTCCCGACCCCTCTCCTGCAGTCCCCAGTGCGCTCCTCCTGGCAGAATGGAGGCTGCCGAGCAGGGGCAGCCTTCCGCTGTAGTGACCTGAACTTCCTGTGACCCATGGTTAGCATAAGCTTGCTCCTGAGGAATTAGCAGTACCCGATAGCTGTTTCCGCCAGCGCGGTTGGTGAGGCTTCCTTGAGGCTCCTGAAAAGGCTCGACATCTGGCGTCTCTTCCTCCCAGCCTGGCCCGAGAAATGAGCCATGGTCGTCTTCCAGTGCGTATTCCCGGTCCATCATATGGGGCACGTAAGCCTCCGAGGTCGCCGCCCCGAAGGCTTCGCCATAGTGCCCCACGCTCCATGCGGCTTGGCCCAACACGCCGTCTTGGGGGTGATAGGGCAGCGGCCCGCCCGGGCTGTAGGCGGCGATGCGCATGCCCTCGCTCACCGGGGGTGGTGCTGGTACAGTCTGACGCCCATCGCTGATGGTTGAGCCGGTGTTGATGAAGCCTTGGGGAATGACTGGGGGCGTGGGGGCACAGATGGGCCCATCGCATGGTCCGCCCAGGGCTTGGGGCGGAAGCTGGACGTAGAAGGGAGGCATCCCAAAGCTGCAGCATCCAAGAGCTCGGCAACACGCTCCAATAGCGCATCGCTGCCGCTGTCCTGCAACCTGCACCGCAGCAGCTCCCGAGCCACCGTGAGCGCGGCCCTCGTGTTCACTTGTTCCTGCCGGGTGTGCGGCTCCATGGTCGCGGCATGGTTTGAGGCCCTTGCTGCTGATCGCACTTGCCGTGGAGTGAGGGCAGGTGGCGCTTAACCGCGTCGCCCGCGCCCCGCAGCATTCTACGGAGCGCGGGCTGCCTGAGGCGCGGGGTTGAGGTCACCTTGGGCAGGCAACGCGGCATGGGCAGGCCATGCCACCAGCGGTTGGCATTGGCCGTCGGGTCACCGGACATGGACGCGATGAAGCAGTGGAACGCAGATCGGCGGAAAGAGGATTTCAGCGCACCCCTACTGTCAGGACCCCGACTCAATGCCACATCGATCTAGCATGTAACACCTCATATCACTTTGCGGCCTCACGCACGGTATTCCCACGGGTGTCGCCTTACCTTAGCCCGGGACCGTTTGCGCCTTTTGGCACACGTATATGACAGTGTCGCTAGCATCCATATGATAAGGAGCCCGGGCTGACATGGCTAGTCGTAAACCCAAAGTGGCACAGACTTACAGGGACAGGCATCCATGACCCAGCATCGAACGTGTCGGTCATCAGCGGGTGAATCCAGGCTGTAGCACTGGGCTAGCAGGACTCCGGTGAACCGGGCTGTAGCAGGCTAACAGGACTCCGGTATTCATCGCGTGACATTTCCCCGAAGGGACAGACACAGGAACGAAGAAGGACACATGCCGGCCAGCCTAAGTGTTCCGGAGCAGTAGCAAGCTACCATGGCTCGGTGGAAACACTAGGAGACATTTCCCGGTAAGAGAGGCTATTAAAGATAAACAACTAGATAGTCAGATCCCACACATACCAAGCATTTCAATAACATACACACAATATGCTCGATATGTGCAAACACAACATGGCATCACAACATGACTCTATGACTCAAGTATTTATCCAATAGGCTCCGAGGAGCGAGATATTACAAACATGAGTCTCATGACCCAACATTCAGAGCATACAAATAAAAGCACAAGCGGAAGCTATCATGTCTGAGTACATACATCTATAAATGAGAAAGGCTGAGAAGCCTGACTATCTACCAGATCCTGCCGAGGCACAAGATCGTAGCTGAGGTAACAAGCTAAACGTCGAAGTCCACGCGGAACTACTAGCGAGACCGAAGTCTCTCTGGAAAAACATAAAATAGGCAAACGTGAGTACAAATGTACCCAGCAAGACTTACATTAGGACTAACTACATATGCATCATTATCAACAAAGGGGATGGTGGGGTTTAACTGCAGCAAGCCAGCTTTGACTCGGAGGCTATCCTGAACTACGACTGCAAGTAACTCTTTTGAGGTGGCGCACACGAGTCCACATATTCACCATATCAATACACCACTATGGATCCGCTCCCGTCTCCCTACGAGAACGCCATCCATAGCACTCACGCTTATCTTGCGTATTTTAGAGTATCCACTTTCACTTGTCTATGAACTGATACAAGCAACCCAGAAGTCCTTTTCCGCGGACACGGCTATTCGAATAGATCATATTAACCCTGCAGGGGTGTACTTCTTCACACACGCTCTCACCACTTACCGCCGTTTACACGACATGTACTCGGCAACCTTCAAGCGGAAGCCCAACATGGGTGTCGGCCACGGCCTACCTAAACACTCAAGTCTCTAGTCCAGGTTTATCGCCTATTCGTGTTCCATCCATGAGGAGATCCGGCCGGAGTTTCGCTCACAGCCCCAAACGATGTGAACAGGGTTCCGTGACACCAAACGGGCGCCCGGTTTACCCGGCCACGTGCCTACCGCATCACAGCCCACCCCTACGGTCAGCGCTGCCCACGGCCTCCAGCATACTACAAACACCAGAAACTACTTGCAACTCCTGGACAGAGGACAAGGTGATTAAGAAGCCGAGAGGGTCCATTGGTTTCGGGCCCAATGCGTGGTAGTAGCTGAATCATGGATCACAAACACAGAACTCAGTTCCTGAGGACGGCTGCAATGAGACAACCCACCATGTACTCCTACATGGCCTCTCACCGCTACCTTTACCAAATCGTATTCACACACTTAGCTCACACACAGTAGGACATGTTCACACACCTCTGATTCATCCCCGATGAATCAGACCTGACTCAACTCTAAGCAGTAGCAGGCAGGACAAACCAGCATGAATGAGTAGGCACAACAGGGCTCAAACAATTCCTATTCATGCTAGTGGGTTTCATCTATTTACTGTGGCAATGACAGGTCATGCAAAGGATAAAGGGGTTCAGCTACCGCAGCAAGTAACAGATGAATCGATGTTGTCCTAATGCATTAAAAGAGAGCAGGAGCGAGAGAGTGGGATTTTATCGGAATGAACAAGGGGGTTTTGCTTGCCTGGCACTTCTGAAGATAACATTGAGTCTTCATCAGTGTCAACGATCACAACGTCGGAACATCGTCTACCGGGAGGGGACAAATACCGGCAACACAGAAGGGAACACAATCAATGCAATGCACAATATGATGCATGATCATGACATGGCAAAATGAATGTGTTTTGGGCTAATGCAACTAGCAACAGATTAAATGAAGTTGGTTTGAATACAAGATTCAAATTCAAACTCCATATGTGATTATTCAAATGCCATTTAATTGATTTGTGCTAAACAGCAGCTATAAGTTGTTCTAACATGCATGAAAATGGTACAGATGGATTCCTTGAATTTTTCTGATAATTTTTCATATATAAATTATTTAATTTGGAGTTACGGTTAATTTTCTATGATTTATTGAAGTTTAGGGCATTTTCTGAAACTTCCTGAATAATAATAAATCCAGAAATGAATTATGGCGTCAGCACCACGTCACTGTGACGTCAGCAGGGTCAACTGGGCTGGCTCGGGTCAAACCTGACGTGTGGGGGCCACACGTCAGTGACACAGGACCTAATCCCGGTCAAACCCAGCGCTGACTGGGGTTTGACCAGGGGTGGGGCCACAGTCAGTGGCCTAGGGGGTTGGTTAGTGCGTCATTAGTGGCTAATGACAGCGCCACGTCACTGGCCACTGGAGTTCGGCCGGCGGCGACCCGAAACGCGGCGGATGTTCACCGGGGTTGCGCTACGGGCGGCGGCTGGACGCGCGAAGGCCACCAGAAGGTAGCCCGTACACGGCCGCACCTAGCTGGCTGCACGAGGGGCCGCGGGGTGGCCGGAGACGACGGCGGCGAGCACTTCCGCGGTGGCCGGAGTTCGGGCTGGGGCAGGGACGCGGCTGCAGCGCTCGAGCGAGCAAACGGAGTGGAGAGGCATCCTCCTGGAGGCGCCAGGAGCGTGTCAGTGCCCCTGGTGCGAGCAGGAGAGGCTCGGGAACGCGGGCTCGCCGGCCATGGCGGACGGCGGCCTCGGGTGACCTCGGGGCTACGGCTAGAGGGCGGGAGCAAGCAGGGGGCAGAGGGGAAATGCTCAGGGGCTCACGGTGAGTTCGAAGAGAGGGTCGGCGTGCTCGGGGAGGCAACGGAGACGGCGAATCGGCCGGGGATCTTCGATGCCCGTCGGTGAAGATGGCGGCAATGGCGTCACTGCAGGGCTCCTGGTGTTGCTTGGAGTGGTGGGGAGGAAGAGTAGGTCGAGGCAGAGCTTTGGGAGGCGTCGGGGAGACGAGGCGGTGGTTGTGGCCGCGGCGAACGGCGTCGGTGGCGACGGGGCTCCGCTCGGTGGAAGAGAGAGGGAGCCAGAGAAGGGGGGGAGAAGGCACGGGGAGAGTGCGAGGCCTGGGAGGGTGCGTGGCGTCGCGGACGGGGTCCAGGGCGACGAGAAGAAGCAGGAGGTGGCCAGGGAAGCAGGAGGTGGCCGAGGCCTCTCGGGCGCGCGCCACGCCTCGGTCCTTCTGGCGAGGAGGAAGACGACAGGGGGAGTGGAGATGGGCTGGGCCGTGCTGGGCCAGGTAAGTGGCGCCAGGTAACTTCCTTCTCTCTCTCTCTTTTATTTCTTTTCTATTTCTGTTATTTTGTTTTTGATTTGATTTAAAATACCAAATCATTTTATAAAATCCTGGAAACAATTGTGGGTGCTTTCTGAATTATTTCAGTGACCCTTAACAATTTCCAACATTTATTTGAACATTTAAATTATTTATAGTATTTAAATGCCCAAGGTCAAATACAATAGGATTTAATTCAAAAATCCAGAATGGCCTAGAAATATGTACATCATTGATGGCAGGGGTTTTCACCTTAAACAAAAATAATGAACTTTTCTAAAGGGCATTCTGGGTTTATTGAAAATATTTTTATTTTGATCCTAATTGCATTTTATTTAGTGCTAGGGTTTGTCATCCCCATTTCAAGTTTCATAAAATTTAAACATGTTGCATGGATGCTAAAGCAAAAACAAACAAGGGCTGATCTGGGGCTGTGACACCTACCTAGCGCGCCAAATGTCGGATATCGGGTTCCAGCAAAACCCTTAAGGTTCAAACTCTGGGGTGTGCACGAAGATCTTCTCCCTACCAAAGCACACCCACAACCTCGCCGCGAATCTAAGCTAATACGATGAACAACACAAGAGACACAAGGTTTATACAGGTTTGGGCCACCGTTGTGGTGTAATACCCTACTCCTGTGTGTGGTGTGGTGGATTGCCTCTTGGGCTTATGATGAACAGTATAGAGGAGCAACAGCCTCGCGAGGAGAGGTGTTCTTGTGGCGGTGGTGATCTACTTGGGAAGGGTTCGATCGGATTCCCTTCTACTGTGGTGGCTATCTCTATATATAGAGTACGTGGTCCTCTTCCCAAATATTGAGCGGGAAGGGAACCAACAACGGCCATTTCGAAAGGGGACAACTAGTACAAGCTATCCTGACTAAAGGTGGTCTTCGACTGCCAAAGGCACTAGCGATGACGCCGTCTTGGGCTCCATGGTGACCTCCGTCCTGCCGCTCTGCTGGTCTTGGTCTCATTGCACCGATATGGAAACCTTTGCTTGATGCCTCTGTACTCCACGGCTGCGCTTGCCCCCTTTTTACCAAAGAGGAAACGAGGACACTGCACAGGCTGGCGCCCGCCTGGTCTTGATCGTCATGGCTTGCATCATGAGCACCTCGCGAGGTACCCCTCGCCTTGATCTCTCTACCTCCTCGCGAGCCTGCCTGGTGAGGCCGCCCCTGAGGAGGCCTTATGTCGTCCGCCCCACGAGGATTGGCCCCTCGCAAGGGTCTTGAACTTGGGTTGATGAAAACGGGCCGCACTAGGCCACTGCTGAGCCACGCTGTAGGCCGCAGGCAGGCAAGTCTAGGGACCCCCGTTCCTAGAACGCCGACAACTATAGAGGAGAGCGAGATGACGCTGGTGGGGGAGAGGAAGACGATGGGGCAGGGAGTGTATTTGGGGGGAAATGGTAGGGCGATGGAGGTGGTTGCCCCTTTTTATATGATTGGACGTTTTGGGCATGTCCATGGACACGTGCTACCCCACGCCCGCGGTCTTGCATGCACCCTTGTATACGCGGCCCCACTCGTCAGATTTAATGGTATAGGCATTGACCCGACGACAACGTCCGTTATAACATGTTCTGAGGATTTCGGCCAAGGGAGTGGGGAAAAGTGAGCAAAAGTTAACAGAGTGGGGATTAATGAGTAGAGCTAATGAACTAGGGGCACAGAAATAAAAAACCCATAAGGAAATGGCAGGTAAAGCTTTGGAAAGACATGTAACATTCATATGCCCCCCCTACATGTATGCAATCATGTGATTGTGGAATATGAGAGCATGAGAATGTATAAGCATGACAGAGCAAGCAATGAGTTACATGTATCATGGCTATATGCATCAGAGCAAATGGTGTAGATACTGGAAATATACCTTCATTTTCATGAGTCCTTCTTGCAAAGCATATATACCTAAGCAAGAGATCTTCATGCACATGATTGTGATGCATATACTTACCATGTGGTCTTGAACTAGCTTTGGAAGAGATGAACCTGAGTAAACAAGGTCAGATAACACAAGAACATCTACTAGACAGAGAAAGAACAAGAGATCACAAGAGTACCAAGACTGGGATGACATGTACATAGTGAGCACTTAGTACTCTAGTTGGTTATAGACATGTCCCCAGAGAGTACAAATATGCAATGAATTCAAGGAAATTTCCTTCCCTTAGAACTGAGCTCTCTCCCCCTGAATATGATATTGGGTAATGGGAGAGGATAGGGAAAAGAAATTAGAGAAAACACGAAAATCAGAACAAAACAGTCATAACAATCATAACACATACTAACATGCCTTTCCCCTATTGAAGACATGAGACATCTCTCCTCTTATGGATAACATGCATCGGGAGAAGCTTTAGGTGTGCATTCTCTCTTATGTGATAAGCTTTGATGTGCTCTCTCCCCCCCTTTGACATCAATTTTGAAGAAGGGATCTTCTGGAGCATGAGTCAATTAGGTTTGGTCCTTGAGTCACATTTCAAAGCAACATGTAATACAGGATGCTGGTAGAGGACAAAAATCATTGAGTGGAGCTGGAACAAATATGCAGGACGCAAATGGAAAATTGTTTTCTCAGCATTGAAATCAGTAACACCGAGTTGTTATCTTCGGTGGCACCAAGGTGGTTTGGTTTAGCCGAAAGAAACAAACTGGTGAGGCTGATTTCAATACAGAGAGAAAACAATTGTCATCTCAACTCACTTTGGCAAACAAGTTCTCACAAAGATTTGCAATGAATCAGATGCAGTTAATGCAGAACATAATAGAGAAAACAAAAGAAATCTGGACGAAGTTTTTTTAAAAGGGGAACAAGCATGCAGGAGACAAATGCAAGAACACGGAGAAACACAAGAGAACTTAATCTAGAATTGGTCGGCGACAAAGGCACCTATGTTAGAGTATATTGACTAAGGAGTCAAGTAAAGACATTTGATCATAGGTCATACTCATCTTTAAGCTCAAAATGGGGTTGCCATTTTTTCTTTAAGCATTTTGATGTATTCACATCTTGTTGAGTTGCTTTGACCCATGAGTTGGGGTAAAGCTTCTCTAAGATGGAATAACATACCTTGGGTGGTGGTGTTGATCTTGATCATGTAGTTCAACTTGTGTGGAATGCTCAAGGTTGATGTAGCTCATCAAGAGTTGGGAGCACTACTTCTAGATGGAGTTCGTCTACCTACATGGGTTAATCTTGCAAGGAAGAGCATTTGTGGAATTTGATATTGTAACGACCCGAGACCGACGCTCCAGATGCCTTCCATGTATTCCGAGTTTCGCCATGTATTTCAGTTGCTTTGTTGCATTCATCATGTCTTGTTGCCATCGAGGATAAAAATATGGGGTTTATATCATATTGCTTGAGTTTATCCCTCTACATCATGTCATCTTTCTTAATGCGTTACTTTGTTCTTATGAACTTAATACTTTAGATGCATGCTGGATAGCGGTCGATGTGTGCAGTTATAGTAGTAGATGCAGGCATGAGTCGGTCTACTTGTCACGGACGTGATGCCTATATACATGATCATGCCTAGATAATCTCATAATTATTCGCTTTTCTATCAATTGCTCGACAAGAATTTGTTCACCCACTGTAATACTTATGCTATCTTGAGAGAAGCCACTAGTGAAACCTATGGCCCCTGGGTCTATCTTTTATCATATAAGCTTTCGATCTACTTTTATTTGCATCTTTACTTTTCGCATCTATGTTATAAAATACCAAAAATATATTTATCTTATCATACTATCTCTATCAGATCTCACTTTCGCAAGTGGCCATGAAGGGATTGACAACCCCTTTATTGCGTTGGTGGCGGGTTCTTTGTTTGTTTGTGTAGGTGCGTGGAACTTTTAAGGAGCCTCCTACTGGATTGATACCTTGGTTCTCAAAAACTGAGGGAAATACTTATGCTACTATTGCTGCATCACCCTTTCCTCTTCAAGGAAAACCAACGCAAGCTCAACATGTAGCAGGCAGTGATGATCCCGAGGCCTCGGAGAGCTAGGACAGGGAGGATAGCGCCAAGGAGATGCCCTCGTGGGTTAACCTCAAGTTGTTGCTAGAAGCCTTCGACGATGATGACAATGGTGGGGACGAGGACAACCAGTTCATGGTCGTGCCCGCCCAGCGAACGGGCGCGGGGGCGAAGGAGACGCTGACACGGGACGAGCATGCTTCATGAGGAGGAGACCCGCACCACACCGGAGGCTGACGAGGACGTCGGCATGCCTCGTGCCGGAGGCCGAAGAGGAAGCTCGAGCAGGGCCTGAGGGAGTGATGGCGGTAGCCGCGGGCTCTTCCGAAGGCTAAGGAAGAAGCGATGCATTCCTATAGACGAGTAAGTGCCCGATCCATGCTCTTGGTTTTCCTTTGTTCGCTTTTTTGTTCCTGGCTTCTGCCTCCTGAAGCTTGGTTGAGCCCCCTACGACCTGAAGGTAGCCGCCGTGAAGAAGTAGAAGGGGACCCTGCCAAGAAGGGGGCCATAACATCCGCCACGCCGTCACAGGCGGCGCAAATTGAAGGGACCCACGCGCCCCCAGCAAGCGACGAGGGGTGCGAGAAGACCACCCGCTGCCCAGACACCAAGACAGGGCGTGTGGCGATCGAGGAGGAATGTGCGGCTTTGCCCAAGCTGCACGAGGAGGCGCCTCCCGAGGCTGAAGAGGACGAGCCTCGCGAAGGGGCCTGTCGGGGTGAGATGGTGCCCCCTAAGGCACCTAACGTAGGCGGCGATACAGGAATGGAAGGGGATGAAAAGCCGATTCCCCCACAGCCCACTGTGCCCACCAGTGAGGCCCACAACGGCGAGATGGACATGACCAGCCTCGCATGCTTGTTGGTGCGCAAGACTCTAGGGGTGGCCACGACGAGCCCGGGCATGCTCCGACGCCACCGGTGGGGGAGATGACTGCGAAGGCCCCTGAGCACATTATGTCTACTACACAACTTGTTCTTGTAGACTCGTGTTGGGCCTCCAAGCACATAGTTTTGTAGGCCAGTAGCAAATTTCCCTCAAGTGGATGACCTAAGGTTTATCAATTCGTGGGAGGCACATGAGGAAAATAGTCTCTCTCAAACAACCCGACAATCAAATAACAAAGAGTCTCTTGTGTCCCTAACATACCAAATACAATGGTAAATTGTATAGGTGCTCTAGTTCAGCGAAGAGATGGTGATACAATTGTAGTAATGATAGTAGATATTGATTTTTGTAATAGGAACAATAAAAACAACAAGGTAGCAAGTAACAAAAGTGAGCACAAATAGTATTGCAATGCTTGAAAATCAGTCCTAGGGTTCATACTTTCACTAGTGCGATCTGTCAACGATGCTAACATACTTAGATCATATGGCAATCCCTCAATATGCATAAACAATCACTCCAAAGGTTTTTATCTAGTGGAGAACATCAGCCGAAATTGTTTGTAGGGTATGAAACCACCTCAAAGTTATCCTTTCTAATTGATCTATCGAGCTATTCCTATAAGTGTCACAAACAACCCAAGTGTTCGTACTAAAATAACACTATATGATACACATCAACCAACTCTAATGCCACCTAGACACTCCAATGTCACCATGAGTATCCGTGAGTTGATTATACGATATGTATCATACAACTTCAGATTCATCATACTCAAGACAACACAAAGAACTTCAAAGAGTGCGCCAACACTACTACAGGATGTTGCTAACGCGGCACTACGATCAGAGACCCTTGGACGAAACTTTGCGTGATGCATTAATCGCTAATGCTGATGTATAAAAACCATCAAAAAAGATGCAAAACATTTGCGATAGCGGATACATCAAACACGGTTCAGATTTTAGTTGTGTGTGCGATGTTGTGCATACTGTTCAGTTCAACGAACTGTTTGGGATGAGGCAGAAGAACAGAAACGGGCAGCCAGATGAAGGTGTGTGCGATATACGGTATACAATTAACTCAGATGAACTGTTTGTGACTAGGCAACACAAAAGAAATGGTCAGCCAGGTGAAGGTATGTGCGATATACGGCATACAGTTCACTTGGATGAACTATTTGCATTGAGCCAAGAGAACAGAAACAGATCAACTTGACAAGATGTGTGTGATATGCGGCAAACAGGTCTGTAATTGGAAATGTGTGGGAAGATCAATAACAACACAGATGATTCCTGTTAATAAGCCGGTGTGTGTTGTGAGCAAACGATTGCTGGTATACAATTGTGAGTGATTGATGAAATCGTCACCGACGGGTTCCATTGTTTACTCCGTGTGCGATGTGATTTGCTCTGTCTATAGAACATCAACATATGTACTTATAAGAACAGCATTGCATAACCAAATTAAGCATAAAATTGCATAAGTGACTACACACATAACGTTTCCACACACCAAAGTAAGCAATTACATGCATACTAAACTAGGAGAAACGAGCATCTAATCATGTATATCTTGTTGCAACGATGCTTGACATTGCTATGCTTCTGGCTGGATCCCTGGTCATGAATGGTTAATAAAATCTATGTCTATTGCATATTAAGATCAAAATAGTACCAATATACGAGTCTCATACGATGCCATTTTAATGATTGTACCACAAAAGTCTGAAATATTACAAGGTTCAAATTCGATAGTTACATGGCTCTAATTCGAAGATTACAAGGTTCAAACTAATATTAGAAATAAAATTCGGCTAATTCAACTGCAAATGCACATGCTGATCAGCTGAACATGGATATAAGAGAGGTTCAAACGAAAAAGACAAATAGTAAGGCTGGTTTCGAAACCTCGGCATTTTTGCAAAGGGATCAGACGCTGACAAGTCATGTACAGGGTTGACACAATGACTTCTGATTACTCTGTCATATGCAGTTTCAATACGAAGTTTAGCTTTTTTGGAGCCTTTTCCATTCTAGAGTAGCTATCGGCGCTAATCAACAAACCATTCATTTTTTCCATGTAAATGCATGTTCAACCTCATTACCTTCAGCACCCTTTCTTTGACAACAAAGAACCTGGTGAATATAATCTCTGGTGAGGTCCCTCGGTTGGAGTTGAAAGTAGTTTTTGAGAGATGCAGATCTAGGCATTCGATGTGATTGTTGTTATATTGTATCACATTATCCACCACTGGGCCTATTATTATCTGCAAAAGAAGAGAATGTGTTAGTGCCTACATGCAGTTTTGAACCCTACTACAGGCCTATTTGGTTTACAGGATTTGTAAAATGCTCCAACATGCCATCTTCTATCTGACATGATTAACATGGGCATTTGAATACAATCTAGAAAAATGTAGCCTTCTTCACAAGAGGTTGGAGTGGATGAAAAATTCCCTAAGAAAACTAGTATAGATGAATCCAATGGAGAAATGCTTATGGACTGTAACCATATGAATCAAGCAACCAATATGGGGTGGGGGGATGTATGTCCTGAAATCGTCCAAAATTCCTTCAGAAATTGTAGTACATTGTCATTGTAAACTTGGGAAAAGGTGCCAAATATTGAACTCCCTTATGGTTAACATTTAATAGGAAAGGAACATCACCTCGATATACAGCTTCTTCAAGCGCGGAAAGCATCTCAGGAAACTGACAACTTCGTGCAGGTTGGGGCCAATAGATTCTAGTGCCAAGACCTTCACTGTGCGCAGAATCTAGGTCAAGATTTTCTGGATGAAAAACGGACATACATCTTTAAAATTAGAAATAATATTGATATCAGGAAGGAGAGGTAGAAGGCGTCTGTTGTACCTGGACGGATGTGGATCCAATAATAAGTTCAGAGTATTTGACAAACGAGTAGCCCACCATTGTCAATTTTGGTGCAGAAATGACATTGGTTCTGGTTGAACCTTGTTGGTCAACTACAAGTAATCTCTAGTGAAGGTGTGTCCTCAGTGACCATATTGTGGTCCACCTTTTGTGATGTCTTGTTGCAGCACCAACAACACACATAAATAGTCCAGAGAGTCAGGGAGGTGATCTGGAAGCTACTCGACCAATTCATCACCTGAAGATGAAGGAACTCGAGTGCAGTACAACCGCGGACAGGTGCTCCATGTCATCCTTTTGGATGCAAATGGTGATGAGCTCGAGGTGCTTCAGTCGTAGTAGAAAAAGAGCGGGCGCGTCATTAAGAGGGGGAAATGGCAGTTCATGAACCTAGCGAGGTGTAGCGTGGGCACAAAGGGAAGCACGGACGCTTGTAGCCAGCGAATATGCCCAACATTAAAATTTAGCTCCTCGAGTTGATCGAGGGCGGGGGATTGGAACCACTCGTCAATCTTGGCTGGGTCGTTGCCATTGGAATGGAACTTGCCTGTCATAAGGCCTCTGATTGGGCCATGGTGACTGCCAAGGATCTGGGAGAACGCATCCGAGCTTTTGTGATAGGCATGGCAGAGCTTGTGGGCATCGAGGAGGTCAAGAGGGGTGGAGAGCCATAGGGGGCGCCACTGTCGGGACAGGACGGTTGTCCTTGCACCATATTTGATTGGGAGGAGGGATATGATGACTATCAACATATCATCGGGGAGGCTGCTGATGAAGTCTAGGCTTGTTGGAGTCTCTTATGGTTCTTTCTCGACCCACCTCCGCTTGTTGGCAGCCTTGTTCTCCACCTCGTCAGTGGCGACGACAATCTCTATCTCCATATTCATGCCGTGCTCCAGTGCTTCAGCAGCCCCAACATTACCACTCCCTCCAATGGGGCACTTCAGCAGCATCCTCATACACTGACGGCTTTGAAGACTAAGAGCGGCGTCGAGGATGCAGGCGGAGAGAGAAAAATGGGTGTGTGGCGAGGATGGGGGATGCGGCCTCTCGGGCGCGCCATTAATACAGACCAGTGGGAGTGAGGCGGGTGATGGTCAAAGGCTTTCTCACCTCCTAGTGAGCCTGCGCGGCGGACTTCTGGCATTCCTATACCATCATTTCACACAGCTACACATACGCCTCCCGGTGACACTGCGTAGCAAAAATGCCTCCCATCAATTCACACATGTGCACACACGCCTCCCGGTCATGCCTGCTCGTACGCCACATGGGGCGCGTGGCGGCACATTTTTTGTTTTTTGATGATTCATTCTGTCGTTTTACTCGTTAACCGAAGCATGGCATGGTCTAACCCCCACGGCCCGAGTAAATACTCCGTCTGATATTGGTTGCCAGTTATGAGCAGTCTCCCGTTTGTAAGTAGAGTATATCAAAACTTGTCTCAAATTTGATGAAAAAATACAATATCACTGTCTACTGGTGTCCATATATGACACCATGATAAGTTTCATGAATTTCAACTAAGTTTTGGATTTACTGAATTTTAAATATCAACATTCTCATTGTTTTGAAATTTCTTTCATGAGAAAACATGCACCCAGGGACATACATATGATTTTGCAATCCATTTTGGTGCACATTTAGCTCAAATTTGATTTTTGCACATTAAATCCCTAGGAAATCCATCAATATATAAAATGGGTCGAATGATCTCTATTTTTTAAAATTTACCACGACACTCCTTTGGTCACATGTTCACTGCAAAAAAAGTTTGACATGCCTCATAGTGGAGGTGGTGGTGCAGGATGTGTGTCTCTGTGTGTGTTGGGGGTGGGGTCAATCTGATCATTTTGTGAGTCATGTATCTATGCCACATCAAAGTTTTGAATTGGTTATTTAAAGCATTACACAACCCGTTCATACATACATGTTCGGGTCACATCCATGCATTGGTGGTCCTCTCAGACGCTCCCTCGTGCGGTTAGCAGCAACGTGCCCATTCGGTATCCCGCAAAGGTTTCCAGTTTCCACTGACAATGAGAGGCATCAGATCGAAGGTGGATTCATCTTTGGCATGTGTGTACGGTGTGGATCATGGTGAGATTCCATATCAAAGTTCGGGCACGTGCGTACACTGAGTCCCTCCCACTGGCTCGAAGTGAGGGGGCTACGCATCGTGAACCTTTGTGTAGGGCGTTTTCGGCTTGCGAAGCATGTGCCACGTCAAGTTGTGCATTGGCTATTCAAACATCACACAACACATGACCACATGCACATGGTGGTTTTCCTATGACACTCTCTCACATGTGACTCTCTGTGGGCCCGCGAGGTCTTCATCGATCAATTGAACGTACATCGAGAGAGAGGTTAATTTGACCAACAAGGATGGTTCTTTTTTTGTGTTATGTATATGGACAGTAGGAGTATGTAGTACATGTCAAAGAGGGGGCAACATGTATACTATATATATGTCATAACCTCGCTCCATGTGGGGACTTTCTGGTTCCCAACGCAGGTGCCACATCAAAGTTATGCATTGGTATTGAAACATCACACAATACCATGCAGGCGGTGGTTTCCCTATAGGAACTCACTCACATGCAGCGCTTCCATCTATGGGCCGGCGAGGTCATCCTCCATCACTTTGACCCAACGAGAGAGAGGCATATTTGACAAACAAGGAGGCTTAATTCTTTTAGAGCTGTGTTAGGGTAGGAGTATATATAGTACGCATTGAAGGGGCGATGGGACCAACATATACTAGGTGGCACACATGAACCTCAGTCTGTGTGGGGACTTTGTGATTTTTGAGGCAAATGCCACATCAATGGTTGTGCATTAGGTATTCAAAACATCACCACCACATACCTCTCCATATATATGTCTTGGCACACATACAAGTGATGGTGGTTGTCCTGTGGCACTCACTCACGTGGTTATTGGTGATGCTTCCATCTATCGGCCTGCTTGGTCCATCACTTTCACTGACAACGAGAGATGTTAATTATTTTGACTTAGGAGGGGATAAATTTTTTGTTTTGTCTTGTGATATAGGTCATGATGTGAGATTACATATGTAATAGCGCATGTGTACACATGAACCCATCCCGCTGGATCAAGGGGGGGGCGAGCACGCGACACGTCCTGAACCTCTTGCTTTATGTGGGGACCTGTGCGATTTTGAATGCATGCACCCCATCAACGTTGTTCATTAGGTATTCAACACATATGCATGCATCGCGCACCTCCATGAATATGTTTGGGACACATGCATGCAATGGTTGTCTTTGTACACTCCCACTCGCTTGATTATGGGTGGCAAGCCTATATATATTCGTGGGCCCGCGTGGACGCCCATCATTTAGATCGACGATGAGAAAGGTTACTAGGGTGGATTCTTCTTCGTTGGTTCATTTTATCGTATACTAGGTCGATTATTCTAGGCCTAATTAAGTTTGAGCGCATACATGCTATGCATCATGAACCCTCGATTAGTGTGGGGATTTTGTGGTTCCAAAGCATGGTGCCACATCAAATTTGCACATTGTGTATTCAAACACCACACACACCACTTCCATATACATAATTGGGCCACATGGACAGAGTGGGTTTTGTCTTCAGACAATACTCCCTCGCGAGTTTATCGGCGACAAGCTAGCCAATTTTGCAGGGCTGTGTGGACGTCCATCACTTTGACCAACAATGAGTGAGAGAGGTTATACGGTCAAGTTGGATTCTATCTGGTCCGTGTTACAATACGTCTTGGTGAGATGCTCACCCTCCGACACATGTGTGTGTGTGGGGGGGGGGCTACTTCGCACTACCCGCAACCTCCATGGGGTCGGGGAAGTCCAGTTATTTTTCGAGGCACACGGGCCACATCGAAGTTGTGAATGGTAGTTAAATATCACACCACACCCTTTTCATACATATATATAGTATAGGGCCACCCTCAGGTGGTTCGTATGTGGTCTCACCCATCTCCCGCCACAAACACACATTTGTGGGTCGGCACACGGTCCACCTTTGTCTAGAAGCGAAAGGGGAAGTTTGACCATATATATGATGGACTCCTATAGGTTTTCTGTTACGATTTCAAACCTAACTATCTGCGGTCATGCATTCATAGCTAGGATTCCCTTACCGCCGACACTAAGTGGGGTTCGTAGCGGGTGGCTCACTAGCAATATTGTGCGCTTTGTGTGATAGGTGCCAAAGCAAAGTTGTGCATTTGGTATTGGAACATCAAACCACCCTTTTCATACATATATTTGGTCCACATGCAAGTGTTTCATCTTCTCACCCTTTCCCGCGTTATTCTTTTTTGCCAAATTTATAATAGCACACGAGTTGGATGCAAAAACCGTCTGCGATTGGGTACGCAACAGACACGGTTCGACCAAACTACCTCTGTGACACACCCGTGACCCTGCAGTGACTCACATCAGCACAGTAGAATGGGCTCCACGAGGCTTGCCTCGCGCTCTTGAAAATATCTACTGCCATGTAATCTCAAAAATATCTACTGCCTAGAAGGGTTTTATGTTTGATAGCACACGATTAGTATGTGCGGACCGTATGCGATGTCTGTTACTCCCGCTGTGCTTCAATCCCTTGATTCAAATTTTCAGTAGCCCTGCCTTGTTACTCCCACCTCTTAGCAATCTCAAAAATATCTGCTTGCCTTGATTCAAATTTTCAGTAGCCTCGCCTTGTTACTCCTGCCTCTGCATCCCTCGCAATCTCAAAAATATATCCTCGCCCTTGGTTCAAATTTTTAGTTGCCCTTCCTTGTTACTCCCGCCTTTGCATCCCTCGCAATCTCAAAAATATCTGCTCACCCTTAATCCAAATTTTCAGTAGCCCCGCATTTTACTCCCGCCTAGTAAAATTTTCAGTTGCTGCAGTACTTCCATAAACACTACCTTGCCCCCCCTACACACACACCACACACTCTGCAAAACCTCCGCTCACACAGACACACACCACCCCTCCCTCACTCGAAACCATTGGTAGGTCACCGGTATCGCCTCCATCCTTAACCTCTACCTGTGTGCCAGGGAGCTTGAGGAGCCAATGGCCCAAAAGAGGTTTATTGCGGCCTCTTTTCCCGATGCCGGCGAGGTGTCCCTGTCGTCCTCCGCGGGCTCTTTATCGATTCACCATCACGGGTCACCCAATCCGCCCGCCGCCGCACCCCTACGCCGGTTCGAGGACTTCCCTATCCTCCCTCAGGGCTGGTTGCTGACGAGATCCTACACCAGGGTCTGGCAGCGGCGGTGGGGGATGTGGGTCGTCGAGATTACAGATCAGGAGACCCACACCCGTCGGTTGCTCGGTAGCTTCCACACAGCCGAGCTCATGGCCATGGAGTACGACCACTGGAAGATCCACTACCACGGCGCGGCGACTAGGCTCAATTTCCCCTTTGGCACATGTCTGGTCAACCTCGTTCAGCTGTAGCCAGGGTGGTGAGCTCGGCTATGGCGCGAGAGGACCGCGAGGCATGGGAGTGCCTCGAGGCCGAGGCCGCCGTTGAGGCCCACATGCAAGAGCGCTGGCAGCACCCGAAGCTCGTGGAGGCGGAGAGGCTGATCTTTGCCGGCGTGGAAGGCAGCGAGGTTATCGTGTTCTCCTCTGGTGACGAGGTCGAAGGAGGCAAGGACGACGGAACAGAGAGCATCGAGGTGGACGGCAAGGACAAGGAGATCAACATTGACGAGTGGAGGATTGTCTTCCCCAACGACCCCGACAATGGCACCGGCCCAGACCCCGCTCATGGCACACCATACCTGACGGGGAAGGATTGTCTCGACCTACAGTTGAACCGAAAGTAGTTTAATTTAGTTCAAATTTATGTTTTATGTTCGTTTACGCAAAACTATCTATGTTTATGTTTGAATGCATGCTATTTTTAGTTCAACCTGCTTTGAACTTGATCAAATTGAAGTTTACAATGTTAAATTTAGGGGATCGACTAGAAACATCCAAAAATTGTTGGAGTATATATATATATATATATATATATATATATATCCACTAAGGGTTTTTGTCTATTAACATTTAAAGGGTCGGCTAGAGAAGGCCTTATACCTTGTTTATTTCAGTTCTTCACAATGTGATGCTCTATATGTGCAACTATTTGTCGTGCAGTTCAATTTCATCAATAACAATTCCAATAATACCACTATGAATTACGATATATGGTTGTTGTTAAGGTTGTTGTAGTTAACATGCCTTTTCAATTTTTTTAACAATAACTAGTGTACTTTAGACCTTCACAATACCAGTTTGAATGACTATTCTTGCTTGTTTTAAAATGTTATGCCTGTTGCAGTTAATACACCTTTCCACTTCTTGTTTTGCTTAACTAGCGTGCTTCAACCTGCACACTGAAGCTATCATTTCTAGATTATGTTGTCTACCTTGGATATATTTGGTTGATGTTTAGCCTGTTGTGCTTAACATGCCTTTACATGTACTTATACAGGACAATATTGAGAACAATTATTGTTTTCCATCAAGGTTAGTTTCATCGATTTGCTTATATACTCACTGTTCAGGATGTCGGTAGCTGGTACCATATAGCCTGGCGGCTGATAAGGGATTTATCGTCAAATCAGACATTTCACTCTATATATCTGTAACCCATTTATTAGTAGGTGAACTAGGGCCATATTTAATATATCTGGGGCTACATAGCAACATGCATTGTACTGAATGACTAAATATGCAATCCCAGGCTACATAGCAACAAGGAAGAGTGTTACCTTAATGTTCTGATGATGTCTAGATATACATGTACTAAGATCTTATATAATGGGATGGAGGGAGTGTTGTACTACATCATTTTGCACTTGTTGTTTAGCTTCTAATATTAACTTTGTGCTTTTAGGTACATATATCATTGCCAAAGATCCATACTTCGACCCTTTCTGCATACGGGGCAATGAGATATTCATGAAAACCAGCATCAAGTGAAGAAACTGATAAATATTATTATTAAAATGGGTCAAAAGATGTCAATCGAACTATTTGTCTACACTTTATGCAAGACAAGAGTGAACTGCGGGATGGTAAGTAAGAACTCTGTAGCCTTTCTTTACTGCCCATACTGAGTTGTGTCAGATGACTATGTCTGAATCTTTTTTCCTTTGCAGTGGATCCTGAAGCAGTTTACTCAAGATTACCTCTCAAACTACATGATTGGCTGCCGACCATCACAGGGGGTTGGACTAGAGTCGTGCGTGCCTTCTGCATAGAGGAGAGCACAACAGGGCCATTTCGCTTCACCTTGTTCAGCAACCATAATGTCTCTCGCCTCTTTCTTTACCATCTGTAATAGTACAAGTATACAACCCTGGTTCATCATTCTTTATTTGGTGCTTATGTAATTCTTGAACATATGTACCTGTGAGTCAAATAATGCATTGGTTGTTTGAACCTGATGGATATGAATAAAGCTATAGCCTACTTTCAAATTCAAATTAGGTACAATTTTAAATAGCAGCAATTAAATTAGGGTGAAATTACGCTCTACAGGTCATTACGGCGCACACGGTCTATAAAGCACAACGTGTGTGATTGATGTTTGCTAGAACTACGTCGGTATTTCCCCAAAGAGGAAGGGATGATGCAGCACAGCAATGGTAGGTATTTCCCTCAGTGATGAGCCCAAGGTTATCGAACTAGTAGGAGAACCACACAACACAACGTAAACAACCCCTGCACACAAATAACAAATATTCGCAACCCGACGTGTTAAAGGGGTTGTCAATCCCTTTCGGGTAACGACGCCAGAAATTGGCGAGTGGACGAGATAAACTTGTAATAGATTGGATAGATAGATTGCAAATAAAATAAAGTGCAGCAAGGTATTTTTGTATTTTTGGTTTAGTAGAACTGAAAATAGAAGCAAATGAAAATAGATCGCAAAGGCAAATATGATAAGAAGAGACCCGTGGGGCGTAGGTTTCACTAGTGGCCTCTCTCGAAAAAAATAGCAAATGGTGGGAAAACAATTACTGTTGGGCAATTGATAGAACTTCAAATAATCATGACGATATCCAAACAATGATCATTATATAGGCATCACGGATTAGTAGACCGACTCCAGCCTGTATCTACTACTATTACTCCACACATCGACCACTATCCAGCATGCATCTACTGTATTAAGTTCATGGAAAAATGGCATAATGCAATAAGAACGATGACATGATGTAGACAAGATCTATTTATGTAGAAATAGGCCCCATCTTGTTATCCTTAATAGCAACGATACATACGTGTCGTTTCCCCTTCTGTCACTGGGATCAAGCACCGTAAGATCGAACCCATCACAAAGCACCTCTTCCCATTACAAGATAAATGGATCAAGTTGGCCAAAGAAAACTCAAATATCAAAGAAATACGAGGCTATAATCAATCATGCATCGAATCCCAACAAACACACCACAAAAGACTTACATCATATGGACCTCCAAGAGACCATTGTATTGATAATAGAGAGAGAGAGAGAGAGAGAGAGAGAGAGAGAGAGAGAGGAAGCCATCTAGCTACTAACTACGGACCCATCGTGTAACACCCCAGATGTAACATGTCCCAATTTGGCAATATATCAACTTGACCTTCATCCAACTCTTGTGGGTTCTATCATGTTTTGTCTCATCTTGTTTTGTTATGTTGTTTTACTCTTTTCATTGCCATGCTCACCTTGTCATATTGCATTTGTGCCTCTTGTCATTTTGCATTCCATCCCAATCATATGCATGGTGTGATTTCATACATATTATGTTGTTGCATGTTCCATGCATGAATCTTGCATCATCACCACTTCTCCTTCCTTTCCTTTCTTTCATTTTTGCAAGTGCGCCTTTTACCTACTCCATTGATGTTCATCTTTTCCCCAGTATTCAAGCATCTTGTCCTTAACCTCTCTACAAAATTTTAGTTCATTTGAAGTTGTTTTGGTTGGGTTCAAAAATACCTCAAGCTTGAATTATATTCAAACTTGTTTTATTTTTCTACCTTTAAAAATGCCCAAACCAGTTTATGCAAATATAGCATAAATCCAGGATCATGAGGATGTTTTTATATTTCTCATACACCTCTCCTTTATTTCTAGGCTTTTCTGTCTTTATTTTTCTGTGTGAGGAAAAGAAAAGAACGAAGAAGCAGTGCAGCCCAGCAACCTAATAGCGCCCCTTTGGGCCTCTTCCTCCTAGCGCCAGCTTCCCCTTGGGCCTCCTTCCTCCCAGCCGGCCAAACTAGCTCGCACGCACAGGGTCGTCCCCTTCCTCTCATACGGCAGAGCATCCACCAGAGCCATGTCGACAGCCTTGGTGATTTGACGGTCGAAGTAGCTCCCTACACCCTATAAAATATGCCCTGGTGCCCTAGACCCCCTCCTCCCTCCATTCCACCCTTCTCTTCCTCCTGCCGCCGCCAAGGTAAGCCCCACCGTACCAAATCCTCCACCGCCGTCACCCGCTCCAGGACCATGGAGAGCTCAAGCTCCTCCCTGCCTTGATCGGTGCTGTAGCCGCCTTCTTCGTCCACGGGAGTGTTGCAGCTGTATTCATCTTCTTACACAACCTCGCCCGTGGCCACACGGTCCCCGCGGCTCCTTCCCCGACGTCATCTTCGTTGACTTCATCCTTAGGTCGCTCCACCACGGAAGCCAGCGCCTCTCGTCGTCATCTCCGCCGCTGCCCCGACCACATCAGCATCGCCTATAGACCGACGGTGACGGCCCACACCTCCCTTCTCTCATATCCCGAGGTTTCATCGTTGTAGGTCGCCGGTCCGAGAGCTCCATCCTCGTCCGCCACGGTCGACCTCAGAAGCAAGCTCAAAGCTCCCACCTTGGGTCGCAATGCAGCCTCCTTTTTGCACGCAGGCCACATGCAAGCTTGTGTAGCCTCTCCACACGCGATGCACTCCCACAGTGCATCAGCCCCACGCGAGCACCAGACCTCGCCTAGCCCAATGCATAGCCACCGAGGCAAGCATGAGCTCGTCCTTGGGAGGTCCTGCGCGCGCATGTTCCCTTGCTTGCACACGTGCGTCCTTACCCCATTCTCGCAGCCCCGCCGCTACTCTGCATCGTGAGCCGTCGCCTCCTAGTTCGTCACCGCCGGCGCCGGTGATCTCCCTGCCGCCATAGCCAAAGGCTCGGCCTTCTGGCACTGGTTAAAAAGAAACAGGCGCCCTTTGCATTCAAACATCTTCCTCTAGCTCAGTGATCAGCGCCTCTCTCTCCAACCTAGGAGGAACTGGGTTCGAGTCCAAGGATCCATGTATTTTGTTGTGGCCTTTTATTTTTTTTACTGTGACTATGACGCCTTGGACCCACTGTCATACGCACACACACACACAACCTTTTCTTTATTGTTTTTCATATTTTTCCCAAAAATCCATTTCTGGAAAGGGCTGACTTTCCAAATCTGACCGCATCCCAAATCTGGGTATTCCAATTCAGGCAGCTGCCATTTTTGTCTATTTCTATTTAAGGAACTATATGAATTAGTGCATTTTGTGAGCATTTTTCTTGAATAACATATGCATATTATATATGTTTTTGGGCTAGATAAATCCAATGAATCTAATGGTGGCATTGGTTTCTTCATTTGAGCAAGTTTGCATGCCTGCCATTTTACACCACGTTGCTGTTTTGTCTTCTTTGTATGATTAAATTCAAATATGCCATGTGGTAACTTTGTATGTAAACACACAACCTTTTCTTTATTGTTTTTCATATTTTTCCCAAAAATCCATTTCTGGAAAGGGCTGACTTTCCAAATCTGACCGCATCCCAAATCTGGGTATTCCAATTCAGGCAGCTGCCATTTTTGTCTATTTCTATTTAAGGAACTATATGAATTAGTGCATTTTGTGAGCATTTTTCTTGAATAACATATGCATATTATATTTGTTTTTGGGCTAGATAAATCCAATGAATCTAATGGTGGCATTGGTTTCTTCATTTGAGCAAGTTTGCATGCCTGCCATTTTACACCATGTTGCTGTTTTGTCTTCTTTGTATGATTAAATTCAAATATGCCATGTGGTAACTTTGTATGTAAACACACAACCTTTTCTTTATTGTTTTTCATATTTTTCCCAAAAATCCATTTCTGGAAAGGGCTGACTTTCCAAATCTGACCGCATCCCAAATCTGGGTATTCCAATTCAGGCAGCTGCCATTTTTGTCTATTTCTATTTAAGGAACTATATGAATTAGTGCATTTTGTGAGCATTTTTCTTGAATAACATATGCATATTATATATGTTTTTGGGCTAGATAAATCCAATGAATCTAATGGTGGCATTGGTTTCTTCATTTGAGCAAGTTTGCATGCCTGCCATTTTACACCATGTTGCTGTTTTGTCTTCTTTGTATGGTTAAATTCAAATATGCCATGTGGTAACTTTGTATGTAAACATGCTGATTTTCATGCCATCTTACTGCTAGATTTTGTTTCATGCCATGCGATGCATTGTAGTGAGTTGATAAGCTTGTAAACATGCTATCATGAATCTGTTTTTGCCATGCTAGACATCTTCACCGTCTGAAACTGTTATGTCACTTGCCATGTTTGCATTGATGCTATCATCATTTCTCTAGATCTTTGGAGCAAGTGCACCGAGGTAGTTTTGTTAAGTGCAAACAGTACTAGCATGCCATGCTTTTGTTTGCCATGATCAGCTCATGTAGCATGTAGTTTGCTAGCTCTAAACATTGCAACCCGATGCTGTTTTGACATGTGCAGTAATTTTCACTAAATCTGTAAAACTGTTATCATTTGCATTTTTGCCATGCTATTTTAAACATGTTCTGTTGAGTTTTAGTAGTAGCTCAGTAATCATGTTTTGTAGTGCTTGATATGTAGTTCAGTGCCAGGCCTTTGGTTTTCATGTTAAGGTGCTGTAGCATAACTAAACTTTGCATGTAAGATGCCATGTTGCTGTTAATGTCAGTTTTGCATTGTTATTGTTTTGCTCATCGTTTGAGTTGTGTGCATCCATTTTTGGTGATCTTTATATAGATTTCAACCGAAATCTTCCAACCTTTCCAGTGCATGCTTTGATTACCAAGATTTTTCCCATATCTTTCCTTTCTCCATCATTTCTTTCCCGTTATCGTACCCCTTCGTTCTGGTAGAATCGTAGCTTTGTGCATACTGTTCTTCTTATGCATCCTTGATAGTTTTGCATGTAGAACATGTTCTTGCCATGCTATGAGTGGTTGTTTATTGTATGTTGTCTTTCTTTGGGTAGTTCAGGGAGATGAGTTCGAGTCTGAGGTCGAGGCACCCGTTGAGAACAGTTATGAGGAGCAAGTTACCGATCCCACTGAGGACATTTCTGGCAAGATGATCATTACCCCCGATATCACTTCTATCTTTGCTTGCTAGTTGTACTTTCTTTCGCTATGTCGTGCTACCTACCACTTGTTTATATTGCCTCCCATGTTGCCATGAAAGCCTCTAACCTCCCTTCCTAGCAAACCGTTGTTTGGCTATGTTACCGCTTTTGCTCAGCCCCTCTTATAGCGTTGCTAGTTGCAGGTGCAGCGTAGGTTGTTCCTTGTTGGAACATGGATATGTTGGGATATCACAATATCTCTTATTTAATTAATGCACCTATATACTTGGTAAAGGGTGGAAGGCTTGGCCTTTTGCTTGGTGTTTTGTTCCACTCTTGCCGCCTTAGTTTCCGTCATACCGGTGTTGTGTTCCTTGATTTTGCGTCCCTAAAACAGTGAGGGTTCATGGGCCCCTCCTGACAGTTCACTTTGAATAAAACTCTTCCAGCAAGGCCGAACATTGGATTTACCATTTGCCTAATAACAACTAAAATTTGCATAGGGAGTAATTAACCTGAAGATTCTTAATCAACAACCAGGGTTAGTGCTCCTCATGAGTGTTGGTCCAAAAATAGAGTCGTTTGCGGCTTCCCCTGCAGAAACTTGGGTCTCAGTTGCTGTACGCCGTGCTCATCCGATCATGGCCTGAGACGAGATACGCGCGGCTCCTATCGGGGTGTCGGCACATCGGGAGGTCTTGCTGGTTTAGTTTTAGCATTGTCGAAATGTCTTGTGCACATGGATCCTAAGTCTGATCGGGGTGTTCTGGATGGAGGATTGTCTCCGTCGATCGTGACCTTGTCATGGGCTAAGTTGGGACTGTTGGAAATATGCCCTAGAGGCAATAATAAAAGTATTATTATATTTCATTGTTCATGATAATTGTCTTTTATTCATGCTATAACTGTATTATCCGGAAATCGTAATACACGTGTGAATACATAGACCTCAATATGTCCCTAGTGAGCCTCTAGTTGACTAGCTCGTTGTGATCAACAGATAGTCATGATTTCCTGGCTATGGACATTGGATGTCGTTGATAACGGGATCACATCATTAGGAGAATGATGTGATGGACAAGACCCAATCCTAAGCATAGCACAAAGGTCGTTTAGTTCGTTTGCTAGAGCTTTGCCAATGTCAAGTATCTCTTCCTTAGACCATGAGATCGTGTAACTCCCGGATACCGTAGGAGTGCCTTGGGTGTATCAAACGTCACAACGTAACTGGGTGACTATAAAGGTGCATTACAGGTATCTCCAAAAGTAGCTGTTGGGTTGACACGGATCGAGACTGGGATTTGTCACTCCGTATGACGGAGAGGTATCTCTGGGCCCACTCGGTAATGCATCATCATAATGAGCTCAAGGTGACCAAAGTGTTGGCCACGAGATCATGCATTATGGTACGAGTAAAGTGACTTGCCGGTAACGAGACTGAACAAGGTATTAGGATACCGACGATCGAGTCTCGGGCAAGTAACGTACCGATTGACGAAGGGAATTGTATACAGGGTTTGATCGAATCCTCGACATCGTGGTTCATCCGATGACAACATCGAGAAGCATGTGGGAGCCAACATGGGTATCCAGATCCCGCTGTTGGTTATTGACCGGAGAACGTCTCGGTCATGTCTTCATGTCTCCCGAACCCGTAGGGTCTACACACTTAAGCTTCGATGACGCTAGGGTTATAAAGGAAGTTTGTATGTGGTTACCGAATGTTGTTCGGAGTTCCGGATGAGATCCCGGACGTCACGAGGAGTTCCGGAATGGTCCAGAGGTAAAGATTTATATATGGGAAGTCCTATTTTGGCCACTGGAAAATGTTCGGGATTTTTCGGTATTGTACCGGGAAGGTTCTAGAAGGTTCCGGAGTGGGGCCCACCTGCATGGGGGGACCCAGATGAACGTGAGTAGTGGGGGAAAGGCCCCACACCCCTGGTCAAGGCGCACCAAGATCCCCCCTTAGAAGGAATAAGATCATATCCCGAAGGGATAAGATCAAGATCCCTAAAAAGGGGGGATAACAATCGGTAGGGAAGGAAATGATGGGATTTCTTTCCTCCCACCTTGGCCAACGCCCCAATGGACTTGGAGGGAAAGAAACCAGCCCCTCCACCCCTATATATAGTGGGGAGGCGCATGGGAGCTTAACACAAGCCAAGGCGCAGCCCCTCCCCTCCCCAACACCTCTCCTCCTCCGTATATACTTGGCGAAGCCCTGTCGGAGTACTGCTGCACGAACTACACCACGCCGTCGTGCTGCCGTTGGAGCAATCTTCCTCAACCTCTCCTTCCCCCTTGCTGGATCAAGAAGGAGGATACGTCTCCCGTCCCGTACGTGTGTTGAACGCGGAGGTGCTGTCCGTTCAGCACTTGGACATCGGTGATCCGAATCACGTTCGAGTACGACTCCATCATCACCATCCCCTTGGCTAGCTTCCGCTCGTGATCTACAAGTGGTATGTAGATGCAAACTCTCTCCCTTGACTCGTTGCTTAGATGAACTCATAGATGGATCTTGGTGAAACCGTAGGAAAAATTTTAATTTTCTGCAACGTTCCCCAACAGTGGCATCATGAGCTAGGTCTATGCGTAGTTCTCTTTGCACGAGTAGAACACCATTTTGTTGTGGGCGTGGATTTTGTCATCTTACTTGCCTCTACTAGTCTTTTCTTGCTTCGGCGGTATTGTGGGATGAAGCGGCCCGGACCAACCTTACACGTACGCTTACGTGAGACCGGTTCCACCGACTGACATGCACTAGTTGCATTAGGTGGCTGGCGGGTGTCTGTCTCTCCCACTTTAGTTGGAGCGGATTCGATGAAAAGGGCCCTTATGAAGGGTAAATAGAAGTTGACAAAATCACGTTGTGGTTATTCATAGGTAAGAAAACGTTCTTGCTAGAACCCAATTGCAGCCACGTAAAAGATGCAACAACAATTAGAGGACGTCTAACTTGTTTTTGCGGCGATTGATCATGTGATGTGATATGGCCAGAAGTTGTGATGAATGATGAATTGTGATGTATGAGATCATGTTCTTTGTAATAGGATTCACGACTTGCATGTCGATGAGTATGACAACCGGCAGGAGCCATAGGAGTTGTCTTTATTTTTTGTATGACCTGCGTGTCATTGAAGAACGCCATGTAACTCACTTTACTTTATTGCTAAACGCGTTAGCCATAGAAGTAGAAGTAGTCGTTGGCGTGACAACTTCATGAAGACACGATGATGGAGATCATGATGATGTAGATCATGGTGTCAAGCCGGTGACAAGATGATCATGGAGCCCCGAAGATGAAGATCAATGGAGCTATATGATATTGGCCATATCATGTCACAACTATATAATTGCATGTGATGTTTATTATGTTTATGCATCTTGTTTACTTAGGACGACGGTAGTAAATAAGATGATCCCTTACAAAAATTTCAAGAAGTGTTCTCCCCTAACTGTGCACCGTTGCTACAGTTCGTCGCTTCTAAGCACCACGTGATGATCGGGTGTGATGGATTCTTACGTTCACATACAATGGGTGTAAGACAGTTTTACACAGCGAAAACACTTAGGGTTAACTTGACGAGCCTAGCATGTGCAGACATGGCCTCGGAACACGGAGACCGAAAGGTCGAACACGAGTCGTATGGAAGATACGATCAACATGAGAATGTTCACCGACGATGACTAGTCCGTCTCACGTGATGATCGGACATGGCCTAGTCGACTCGGATCGTGTAACACTTAGATGACTAAAGGGATGTCTAATCTGAGTGGGAGTTCATAATTTGATTAGAACTTAATTATCATGAACTTAGTCTAAAACCTTTGCAAATATGTCTTGTAGATCAAATGGCCAACGCTCATGTCAACATGAACTTCAACGCGTTCCTAGAGAAAACCAAGCTGAAAGATGATGGCAGCAACTATACGGACTGGGTCCAGAACCTGAGGATCATCCTCATAGCTTCCAGGAAACAATATGTCCTAGAAGGACCGCTAGGTGACGCTCCCGTCCCAGAGAACCAAGACATTAATGCTTGGCAAACTCGCGCTGATGATTACTCCCTCGTTCAGTGCGGCATGCTTTACAGCTTAGAACCGGGGCTCCAAAAGCGTTTTGAGCATCACGGAGCATATGAGATGTTCGAAGAGCTGAAACTAGTTTTCCAAGCTCATGCCCGGGTCGAGAGATATGATGTCTCCGACAAGTTCTATAGTTGTAAGATGGAGGAAAACAGTTCTATCAGTAAGCACATCCTGAAGATGTCTGGGTTGCACAACCGTATGACCCAGCTGAACATTAACCTCCCAGATGAGGCGGTCATTGACAGAATCCTCCAGTCGCTCCGACCAAGCTACAAGAGCTTTGTGATGAACTACAACATGCAGGGGATGGAAAAGACCATTCCTGAAGTGTTCTCGATGCTGAAATCAGCAGAGGCTGAAATCAAGAAAGAACATCAAGTGTTGATGGTCAATAAGACCACTAAGTTCAAGAAGGGCAAGGGTAAGAAGAACTTAAAGAAGGACGGCAAGGAGGTTGCCGCGCCTGGTAAGCCAGTTACCGGGAAGAAGTCAAAGAATGGACCTAAGCCTGAGACTGAGTGCTTTTATTGCAAGGGGAAGGGTCACTGGAAGCGGAACTGCCCCAAATACTTAGCAGATAAGAAGGCCGGCAAAACCAAAGGTATATTTGATATACATGTAATTGATGTGTACCTTATCAGTACTCGTAGTAACTCCTGGGTATTTGATACCGGTGCCGTTGCTCATATTTGTAACTCACAACAGGAGCTGCAGAATAAACGGAGACTGGCGAAGGACGAGGTGACGATGCGCGTCGGGAATGGTTCCAGAGTCGATGTGATCGCCGTCGGCACGCTGCCTCTACATTTACCTACGGGATTAGTTTTGAACCTTAATAATTGTTATTTAGTGCCAAGTTTGAGCATGAACATTGTATCTGGATCTCGTTTAATACGAGATGGCTACTCATTTAAGTCTGAGAATAATGGTTGTTCGATTTATATGAGAGATATGTTTTATGGTCATGCTCCGATGGTCAATGGTTTATTCTTAATGAATCTCGAGCGTAATATTACACATGTTCATAGTGTAGATGCCAAAAGATGTAAAGTTGATAACGATAGTCCCACATACTTGTGGCACTGCCGCCTTGGTCACATTGGTGTCAAGCGCATGAAGAAGCTCCATGCCGATGGACTTTTAGAGTCTCTTGATTATGAATCGTTTGACACGTGCGAACCATGCCTCATGGGCAAGATGACCAAGACTCCGTTCTCCGGAACAATGGAGCGAGCAACCAACTTATTGGAAATCATACATACCGATGTGTGCGGTCCAATGAGCGTTGAGGCTCGCGGAGGATATCGTTATGTTCTCACTCTCACTTCTGACTTAAGTAGATATGGGTATGTCTACTTAATGAAACACAAGTCTGAGACCTTTGAAAAGTTCAAGGAATTTCAGAATGAGGTGGAGAATC
Source organism: Triticum aestivum (assembly GCF_018294505.1). NCBI lineage: Eukaryota > Viridiplantae > Streptophyta > Magnoliopsida > Poales > Poaceae > Triticum > Triticum aestivum. The sequence continues at coordinate 353,162,848 of NC_057798.1, forward strand.
AATGTGACCAAAAGATAAAGTGCCTACGATCAGATCGTGGAGGAGAATATTTAAGTCACGAATTTGGCACACACTTAAGGAAATGTGGAATCGTTTCACAACTCACGCCGCCTGGAACACCTCAGCGAAACGGTGTGTCCGAACATCGTAATCGCACTCTATTGGATATGGTGCGGTCTATGATGTCTCTTACTGATTTACCGCTATCATTTTGGGGATACGCTCTAGAGACACCTACATTCACTTTAAATAGGGCACCGTCTAAATCCGTTGAGACGACACCGTATGAATTATGGTTTGGGAAGAAACCTAAGCTGTCGTTTCTAAAAGTTTGGGGATGCGATGCTTATGTCAAGAAACTCCAACCTAAAAAGCTCGAACCCAAGTCGGAAAAATGCGTCTTCATAGGATACCCTAAGGAAACTGTCGGGTATACCTTCTACTTAAGATCCGAGGGCAAAATCTTTGTTGCCAAGAACGGATGCTTTCTGGAAAAAGAGTTTCTCTCGAAAGAAGTAAGTGGGAGGAAAGTAGAACTCGATGAAGTACTACCTCTCGAACGGGAAAGTGGTGCGGCTCAGGAAAATGTTCCTGTGATGCCCACACCAACTGAAGAGGAAACCAATGATGATGATCAAGGTACTTCGGATCAAGTTGCTACTGAACTTCGTAGGTCCACAAGGACACGTTCCGCACCAGAGTGGTACGGCAACCCCGTCCTGGAAATCATGTTGTTAGACAACGGTGAACCTTCAAACTATGAAGAAGCGATGGCGGGCCCAGATTCCAACAAATGGCTTGAAGCCATGAAATCCGAGATAGAATCCATGTATGAAAACAAAGTATGGACTTTGACAGACTTGCCCGATGATCGGCGAGCGATAGAAAACAAATGGATCTTTAAGAAGAAGACAGACGCGGATGGTAATGTCACCATCTATAAAGCTCGACTTGTCGCTAAGGGTTATCGACAGGTTCAAGGGATTGACTACGATGAGACATTCTCTCCCGTAGCGAAGCTAAAGTCCGTCCGAATCATGTTAGCAATTGCCGCATACTATGATTATGAGATATGGCAGATGGACGTCAAAACAGCATTCCTTAACGTGCATCTTAAGGAAGAACTGTATATGATGCAGCCGGAAGGTTTTGTCGATCCTAAGAACGCAAACAAAGTATGCAAGCTCCAGCGATCCATTTATGGGCTGGTGCAAGCATCTCGGAGTTGGAATATTCGCTTTGATGAGATGATCAAAGCGTTTGGGTTTATGCAGACTTATGGAGAAGCCTGCATTTACAAGAAAGTGAGTGGGAGCTCTGTAGCATTTCTCATATTATATGTAGATGACATACTCTTGATGGGAAATAATATAGAATTTCTGGACAGCATTAAGGCCTACTTGAATAAGTGTTTTTTAATGAAGGACCTTGGAGAAGCTGCTTACATATTAGGCATCAAGATCTATAGAGATAGATCGAGACGCCTCATAGGTCTTTCACAAAGCACATACCTTGATAAGATTTTGAAGAGGTTCAAAATGGATCAGTCCAAGAAGGGGTTCTTGCCTATTTTACAAGGTGTGAGATTGAGCTCGGCTCAGTCACCGAGCACGGCAAAAGATAAAGAAGAGATGAGTGTCATCCCCTATGCTTCAGCCATAGGATCTATTATGTATGCCATGCTGTGTACCATACCTGATGTAAACCTTGCCGTGAGTTTGGTAGCTAGATACCAAAGTAATCCCGGCAAGGAACACTAGACAGCAGTCAAGAATATCCTGAAGTACCTGAAAAGGACAAAGGACATGTTTCTCGTTTATGGAGGAGACGAAGAGCTTGTCGTAAAGGGTTACGTCGACGCTAGCTTCGACTCAGATCCGGATGACTCTAAGTCACAAACCGGATACGTGTATATGTTGAATGGTGGAGCAGTAAGCTGGTGCAGCTGCAAGCAGAGCGTCGTGGCGGGATCTACGTGTGAAGCGGAGTACATGGCAGCCTCGGAGGCAGCGCATGAAGCGATTTGGGTGAAGGAGTTCATCACCGACCTAGGAGTCATACCCAATGCGTCGGGGCCAATCAAACTCTTCTGTGACAACACTGGAGCTATTGCCCTTGCCAAGGAGCCCAGGTTTCACAAGAAGACCAGGCACATCAAGCGTCGTTTCAACTCCATCCGTGAAAACGTTCAAGATGGAGACATAGAAATTTGCAAAGTACATACGGATCTGAATGTCGCAGATCCGTTGACTAAACCTCTCTCGCGAGCTAAACATGATCAACACCAGAACTCTATGGGTGTTCGATTCATCACAATGTAACTAGATTGGTGACTCTAGTGCAAGTGGGAGACTGTTGGAAATATGCCCTAGAGGCAATAATAAAAGTATTATTATATTTCATTGTTCATGATAATTGTCTTTTATTCATGCTATAACTGTATTATCCGGAAATCGTAATACACGTGTGAATACATAGACCTCAATATGTCCCTAGTGAGCCTCTAGTTGACTAGCTCATTGTGATCAACAGATAGTCATGATTTCCTGGCTATGGACATTGGATGTCGTTGATAACGGGATCACATCATTAGGAGAATGATGTGATGGACAAGACCCAATCCTAAGCATAGCACAAAGGTTGTTTAGTTCGTTTGCTAGAGCTTTGCCAATGTCAAGTATCTCTTCCTTAGACCATGAGATCGTGTAACTCCCGGATACCGTAGGAGTGCCTTGGGTGTATCAAACGTCACAACGTAACTGGGTGACTATAAAGGTGCATTACAGGTATCTCCGAAAGTAGCTGTTGGGTTGACACGGATCGAGACTGGGATTTGCCACTCCGTATGACGGAGAGGTATCTCTGGGCCCACTCGGTAATGCATCATCATAATGAGCTCAAGGTGACCAAAGTGTTGGCCACGAGATCATGCATTACGGTACGAGTAAAGTGACTTGCCGGTAACGAGACTGAACAAGGTATTGGGATACCGACGATCGAGTCTCGGGCAAGTAACGTACCGATTGACAAAGGGAATTGTATACAGGGTTTGATCGAATCCTCGACATCGTGGTTCATCCGATGACAACATCGAGAAGCATGTGGGAGCCAACATGGGTATCCAGATCCCGCTGTTGGTTATTGACCGGAGAACGTCTCGGTCATGTCTTCATGTCTCCCGAACCCGTAGGGTCTACACACTTAAGGTTCGATGACGCTAGGGTTATAAAGGAAGTTTGTATGTGGTTACCGAATGTTGTTCGGAGTCCCGGATGAGATCTCGGATGTCACGAGGAGTTCCGGAATGGTCCGGAGGTAAAGATTTATATATGGGAAGTCCTATTTTGGCCACCGGAAAATGTTCGGGATTTTTCGGTATTGTACCGGGAAGGTTCTAGAAGGTTCCGGAGTGGGGCCCACCTGCATGGGGGGACCCACATGAACGTGAGTAGTGGGGGAAAGGCCCCACACCCCTGGTCAAGGCGCACCAAGATCCCCCCTTAGAAGGAATAAGATCATATCCCGAAGGGATAAGATCAAGATCCCCAAAAAGGGGGGATAACAATCGGTGGGGAAGGAAATGATGAGATTTCTTTCCTCCCACCTTGGCCAACGCCCCAATGGACTTGGAGGGAAAGAAACCAGCCCCTCCACCCCTATATATAGTGGGGAGGCGCATGGGAGCTTAACACAAGCCAAGGCGCAGCCCCTCCCCTCCCCAACACCTCTCCTCCTCCGTATATGCTTGGCGAAGCCCTGTCGGAGTACTGCTGCACCAACTACACCACGCCGTCGTGCTGCCGTTGGAGCAATCTTCCTCAACCTCTCCTTCCCCCTTGCTGGATCAAGAAGGAGGATACGTCTCCCGTCCCGTACGTGTGTTGAACGCGGAGGTGCTGTCCGTTCAGCACTTGGACATCGGTGATCCGAATCACGTTCGAGTACGACTCCATCATCACCATCCCCTTGGCTAGCTTCCGCTCATGATCTACAAGTGGTATGTAGATGCAAACTCTCTCCCTTGAATCGTTGCTTAGATGAACTCATAGATGGATCTTGGTGAAACCGTAGGAAAAATTTTAATTTTCTGCAACGTTCCCCAACAGGGACACCCCTACAGGGTTTAAACTTTTGAGAGTCGTGCCCACGGTTATGTGGCAGATGGGAGTTTTTAGTATCTGGTTGTAGTGAACTTGACACTAAACTCTTTAAAATACACCAACCGCGTGTGTAACCATGATGGTCTCTTTTCGACGAGGTTCGGGAAGAGAACATGGTGGGGTTATGTTTGAACGTAAGTAGTTCAGGATCACTTCTTTTTCATTACTAGTGTGCGATCGTTGCGTTGCTTCTCATCTTAATCTGGTATTCGTAAGTTAGCCACCATACATATGCTTAGCGCTGGCTGCAACTCCACCACTTGACCATACCTTACCCATTTAAGCTTTGTTAGTCTTGATACCATGGGTGATATGATTGCTGAGTCCCCGTGGCTCACTGAATATTACAAACACAGTTGCAGGTGCCGATGAGACTGATGCAGGTGATGCCACTAAGCTCAAGTGGGAGTTCAACGAAGACCATGGTCGTTACTATGTTTCCTTTCCAGACGATCAGTAGTGGTGCCTAGTAGGGTCGATCGGGACTTTTCTTGGGTGGTTGTCTTTTATTCGTTTGATTTCGTCCATAGCTGGACTCTGTGTTCATCTTGAATGATTGTATTACTTGATGATAATTGTGTGACATTGTGGTGATTATGAGCCAAAGTTCGTATTCTATCTACTCAGTACATGAGATGCGCGAAGCTACAACCACTCTTGCGACCATACCAATATGCGCTTATGCCCCAAGTCATGCCTCGACACATGTGGAGTATAGTCGCATATTGAGCGTTACACGTAGGTCTACAAAGAAGTACTCAGGCATCATCGGAGAAGTACCAATGGACATGATGAACCCCTCCGAGATGGTGTCTGAATGGATCTGGTGTTTCTGGAACTTGCGGCGACTGGAATTGATTTTCGTCGACTTCCCTAGGATTTCTGGAATATTGGGGCATTTATAGAGCAAAGAGGCATTGCGGGAGGCCACCGAGGTGGGCACAACCCACCTGGGCGCGCCTGGGGGCCCAGGCGCGCCCTGGTGTCTTGTGCCCACCTTGGGCTCCGTCTTCGGTACTTCTTCGGCCCACTGGATGTCTCCTGGTCCAAAAAAATCCACAAAAAGTTTCATTGCATTTGGACTCACTTGATGTCTTCTTTGGTATTGATTTCCTTCGGTGTAAAAAACAAGAAGAAAACAACAACTGGCACTGGGCACATCAATAGGTTAGTATCAAAAATGATATAAAATGACTATAAATGATTGTAAGACATCCAAGAATGATAATATAACAGCATGGAACAATCAAAAATTATAGATACGTTGGAGACGTGTTAGCATCCCCAAGCTTAATTCCCGCTCGTCCTTGAGTAGGTAAATGATAAAAACAGAATTTTTGATGTGGAATGTTGCCTAACATGTTCGTCACATATTCTTTTCTTTGTAGCATGGACATTTGAACTTTTATATGGTTCAAAGCAATAGTCTAGTTTTGACATGAACACTTTAATACTCAAGCATATCAACAAGCAACAATGTCTTTCAAAATATCAACACTAAAGGAAGTTATCCCTAGCCCATAATGCTCAATCATTGATCCATTCATGAAACACACTCAATGCTCAAATACGATCATAGTGCCCCTTAGTTGGTGCGTTGTAAGAGAAGATGGAGACTCAAGTTCAACATAAAAATTGCATAAATCAAAAGAAATGCCCTTCACAGAGGGAAGTAGGGATTTGTAGAGGTGCCAAAGCTCAAAGCGAAAATTGAGAGATAAAAATTTTTGGGAGGCAAACTTTTCCCACCTACGAAAACGAATTAGAGTTCCCAATACTTTCCATGCTAGATACATCCTAGGCGGTTCCCACACAGAAAATAAAGTTTATTCCTTTTTCAACCCTACTTTCACTTTCCATGGCCAACCGTATCCACGGGTGCCCTCCACACCAACAATTTCCCAGGAATTTATTATTTGACAACATAAAGTAAACTCATTTTTGATTTCGGGACTAGGCATCCCTAATACCTTTTCCGTACTCTCATGTAATGACAAGTGAATAAACACTCCTCGTGAGAATAACACATCTAGCATGGAAAACATCGACCACTCCTCACCGCCTCGCGAGCGGTACGAGCACACAAAAGAGAAATTTATTTTGAAAATTAGAGATGTCACATGCAAATTTTCTTAGAACGACATGGAAATAACGCATATAGGTAGGTATAGTGGACTCATATGGCAAAACAGGGTTTTGGATGCACAAGTTGTGATCATACTTAGTGCAAAATGATGGCTATCAAAAAGATTGAGAAGCGCCCAACCAAGGAACGAAAAATCTCGTACCCAAGCATTAAGCATAAGTAACACCGAATAATGCGCCACAAGTAGGATGTAATTTCATTGCATAACTGTTGACTTTCGTGCTTGCATAGGGAATCACAAACCTTAACGCCAATATTCTTACTAAAGCATAATTACTCATCAACATGACTCACATATCTTATCGTCATATCTCAAAACCATAACTAAGAACCAAGTTTATTTTTTGCAATGATCTTCTTGAAAGTTTTTATTATATCCTCCTTGGATATGTATCACTTTGGGACTAATTTCATATGTTTCTTTTAATAAGCTCAAACAAATTTAAGTGAAGAACATGAGCATAATATTTCTTTCTCTCAAAATAATCTAGGTGAAGCAAGAGAGAATTTATTAAAAAATGTACTAATGCCCAAATAAATCTAAGTGAAGCATGAGAGCATTTCTTCAAAAAATAACTAAGCATACCGTGCTCAAAAAGATATAAGTGAAGCACTAGAATATTTCCATGGCTCTAAAAATTTAAGTGAAGCATAGGAGCAAGCATAGCATAATTTTTGGCTCTCCCCAAAAGGTGTGTCCAACAAGGATTCATGTCTTAAAAAAAGCAAAACAAGCAAAGACTCATATCACACAAGAGGCTCCGAGCAAAACTCATAATATGTGACGAATAAAGATATAGCTCCAAGCAAAATACGAATGGTTGTTAGAAGAAAGAGGGGATTCTACTCAGGGGCATCCCCAAGCTTTTAGTTGCTTGCTACTTCTTGAATATTAACTTGGGGTGCCTCGGCCATTCCCACGCTTAGCCTTTTGCTAATCCTTATTCCTTCATCCATCGTAAGATCACCCAGAACTTGAAAATTTCAATCACACAAAACACATCAAAACCTTCATGAGATCCGATCCTATAAGAAAGCAAGCCGCTACTACAAATACTGTTGCAAACACATTCATATTTTATTTTTGCATTATATCTACTGTATTCTAACTTTTCTATGGCAAAAACTCTTCAAAGAAACCATAAAATCATCAAAACAAGCACACAACGCAAAAAAAAACAGAATCTGTCAAAAACCAGAACAGTTTGTAGCAATCTGACTACTTCGAATACTTGTGCAACTCCAAAAATTATGAAAAATTGGGACGACATGAACAATTTGTTTATTAATCTTCTAGAAAAATAATCAACTCAAAATCACTCTTCTGATAAAAATGGAAAATAATTTCGTGAGCGCAAAAGTTTCTGTTTTTCTGCAAGATCAAATCTACTCTCACCCATATCATCCCAAATGCCTTGCTTGGCACAAACGCTAATTTAAACCATGAAAACACATCTAATCAGAGGCATAATTGACTTTTTATTGAAAACAACAAGAAAACCAAAAAGCAAAAAGATACAAGTTGGGTTGCCTCCCAACAAGTGCTATCGTTTTACGCCCCTAGCTAGGCATAACGCGTAGGATCTAAGTTTTGTCATCTTTAGCCTTGTTTCCCTTGGAGGTATTTGTGTTAGGGTTTTTTGCAAATAAAACATAAAACACATTATCCATGGAAACCTTAGCACTATCAACTTGCTTTTTATCACAACCCTTTTGATTTCCGGCAGCAATCCAAGAGTATTGTTGATTAACATCATTGAAAACTTGTTGAATCATGTCTAAAATAGGGGACTTGCTTTTTAAGATTCTCATCAAAGATTTGGTTATCTCGAAGCAAATGTCTCAATGCGTAATCACTATTATAAAGAATTTCATCAATCACGGGTTGTTCACGATTCATACCATAAAAATCAAAGATTTCCCCAGATTCCTGTATTATGTAGTCAAATTCATTCATTAGAACAAGAGTGGCTAACTTTTTAGCTTTAGGATTCTTTATAACGGGCAACTCATAGAACAATCTTTGCAAGGTAGGATGAGTACAGATAAATCTAGTTTCATGTTTCAGAACTAGTGCCGAAATAGCTTCCTCATAAGATTTAGGACTTTTAATTATAGGAATATCATATAGACTTAATTTTCTAACACAATTCAAAAATTCTTGGATATGTTCTTTTCCCATAAAATTCCCTTGCCCCAAGACAAAAGTTTTGGCATCCAGATTACCCGTATGCTCCATTTTAGGAGTTAGGCCATCGTCTGTTTCTGCCATACCAAAATCACTCATGGTGACTTCACAAGAAGATTGCACTGAAAAATAGATCTGACGAGAAAATGGCGAACGGAAAAGAGGGCAAATAAAAAGGCAAATTTTTGTGAAGTGGGGGAGAGGAAAACGAGAGGCTTACGATGTACTTTCTGAAGAAACAATTTCATGTGAATGGTGTTAATGTTATTGAAAAGACTCCGACAATTCGTATTGGAAGTTTTCAACTCCCTCTTCCTACTATCAAAAAGAAATATGAAACACTTATTGTAGGGGACATGCATATTCCTGTTGTGGTAACCTAGTGTTATACAAAGATTCTCCGGTTTCTTGTTAATTGAAAGTAGTTTGTTAATAAAACTTGATCGACCTTATTGATGTATTATTTTTGAGAGACATGTGGTCGATTAATTTAGTAAGCACAACCTTCTGTACCCACCTTTTGATTTTTGTTATTCTTAGTTAAAAACAATAAAATGCCATGAGTATCCTGTTTTTTGAATTATCCATGCGATAAAAAGTATCCCAAAAAATAGAAGTGCTCAGAATGACATGAAATTTTAACATGTTTTTATGAATTTTTGTGAATTTTGGGTACTCAATACACCACAAGGGTTGCCCCAGGTGCCCACTAGGCACCAGAGTGCGCCCTGGTGGGTAGTGGGCCCCACGAGAACCCCCTCACTTATTCTCTCAGCTCACATTGTCACTAACCTCCAGAAAAAAAATCTTTGTAGCTCTCTCTCTCGTGTTCTTGCTCCCAAACCTGAGATTTTAGATCTCTTTGCTCACAGCTCCGTTTCTGAAACTATTTTGGGGTATTGCAACTTGGTATGTGACTCCTCCATTGCTCTAATTAGTTTTTGTTTTAGTGGTTTATATTTTGAGTAATTAGCTACCCTTGGTGCTGCTGAAAATGAGCTTGCATGTTGGATTCTTTGAGTTCTAAGTAGTTTGAATGCTTGATATAGCCTCTAGAAATCCATATGAGTAGTTGCTATCAATTCTGTGAAATTATTCACAGATAGAATGAATCTCTGAGGAGCTCTTTGAGGCGGAGGTCCTCGGAAGCATCGTCGAGTGAGGGCTTAATTCGACAAGCCTATGTTGAACCAAGGGCAAGCTCAGTACGGGATGTTGATACCAATTCGTGCCTCTGGCTGTGTGATGTGTTCATGATAGGTGTAGGTATTAAAGAAAAATTGTTCAGTACGTTCATAATACTGAGCTCGCTCCCTTGATCGCAGATGAGTGTATTCAACATCAAAATCTCACCCAATCGTTCACCAAAAAATTTAAGTACCATTCTCGTGATTCTAGAGTCACATTTTGCCTCTACGATAGAGCCTATGCTATTCCTTTAGAAGAATTATGTGGTGCATGCAAAATTCCATATATCGCTAGAGGAACCACCAAAATCTGATTATGAGATGTTCCAGTGTAGCTTGTGATGTCGTGATGATAGAGGAGTTAAACAAGCTAGAAATAAAAAGTATACAATTCCCCTCCATTCGTTACTTCACACTTTTTAATGTTAAATGCATCGTAGGCAAACAAGACTGTAGTATACTCAGTGATCCTGACCTAGCAATTTTATGTCGTGCACTTCATAATGATCACAACTATAACATAGGGGCTATCATTGCAAGCAGCTTGCACAAAAATAAAACTAAGGGTAAAACTTAGGGTGGTATTTGTGCTACTCGCTTGGCTAGGCATTTCCATGTTGCCATATGTGTAAAGCCCGAGACCGATGCGCCAGATGTCTTTCACTTATTCGCCGTCATTGCCATGTCATTCGCTTGCGTGTTGCACTTTGCCATGTCATCATGTGCATTTCATCTGCATGTTTTCCAAAACTTGCATCCGTTCGAGTCACCGAGTTCTCTCCGTTGTCTGTTCTGAGCCCAACCACACTCGCACTCGCACGTCGCACCTCCCAGATCTTGTTTCGTGAGCGGGAGAAAAATGTTCTTGGAATGGGCCGAGAGTTGATGCATGGTCTTGGTACATTACCGGCAGACCGCCTATCAATTTTTGTTCCATTTGGAGGTCGTTTGATGCCCCAACGGTTAACTGCATTAACCACGGAACCCCTTTCTCTTTGCAGCCCAGCACCCTCAACAACAGCCCCCTAGCCCATCTAAACCCCCTCCAGTTCCTCGCCATTGGATGATGATCGTGTGTGCAAAAACTGCACCTCCATAGCCCTCTCCTAGATCCCTCCACCTATAAATAAGCCTCCCCCTCCACTTATCTCGGGTAAAACACTAGCCTCCCTCCTCCTCCTCCACGGGACGCGTCCGCGCCGCCGACCTTAGCCAATCAGAGGGCGCCACGTCACCCGACCACATATGTCCACCACGCCCCGCCGCCAGGCCCGCAAGGGCCCACGGCAGGCCCTCTCGGCCCGAGCGCCGCCGCCCCGCGCCCGAGTCACGCGCCTCCCGCGCCGGGTCCCACGCCGCCGCCACCGCTCCATCACTGCCGGGCCGCTCGCCGTGCCCGCACCGTACCACCGTGCCCGTCCTCACCTATCGCCTATTCCCCGACGAACCCCGCCGTCCTTGTCGCTGTTCACCTCCTCATGCGCCGCCCGAGCTCCACATCTCGTTGCCGCGTGCCGCCCCGCCTTCTCGCCACCGTCCCCGTCCTCCGCCGCTCGCAGCCACCTCGTCGACGGATCCGGGAAGGTGGACGAGATCCACCTGTCCCCCTATCCAAATGCCCCGATACGTCCCGGATATCCTCGTCCCGCACCACTCCGTCCACATTTTCGTGAGGGTATAATTCGCCCGTCACTGAATCTAAACATTATTTGTTCATGTTTGACCTGCTATAACTTTGTGCATGTTGCTCGTTTTGTGTGTGTGATATGTCAAAGTATTCATTTCTTGATGATCTACATGTTGGTTGTATTTTCATTCATGTTACTTTTCATCTTGATGCCGTAATCATCGTTGAAAAAGTGCAAAGTGATATAAACTGCCGAAAACTGTTATAAATTGTCATTTTGTCAGTTTTATATCTTTTATGTGATTATTTTGAGCATCATGTGAACATGCTTTAGGAGCACAATCATGTCATCTTTGCTTTTGTGTATTCCATTTTCCATGATATGCCCTGTGATGTTTGGAACAAGCTTGTGAAGTGGGCTACTTGATGTTAATGTTCTGTTAAATCTGAATCTGTTATATCATGTTACTATGTTTGCTTGATGCTATCATCAAATCCATGCAATATCTGTACATGCTTTGTTGACATGTTTTCATGTCCATGTGATGCTATATCATTCCATGCCATCTTATGCCTCATATAAGTCTTGTAGCATATGTTTTCATTGCTATGAACTTTCCTAAATGATGTTCTAGTTTTGTGTTAAGTTCATGATGCCATGTTGTGAGTTTGATAACGTGTGCCTCTTTTGGAGATTCTCCAATTACATGAATTGAAGTATGCTATGAGTACTGTGTCCACATGCAATGGTTAATAATTTTGGACGTCATATGACCTCTGTTCAAAGATTTTAAACATTCTATGATAATGTTGTTGTTTTATATTTGCTGAAACTGTTACAACATTCAAACTTGTCTTGATGGTTCCCCACTTATTCATGAGCCACCCACGCCAGCCACCGCCTCACCTTACCGCGTCGCCGCCCCGCGCGCTCCCACCGCCTCGCCCTCGTCTGCCGCCACCTCGCCGCCGCAGGAGCTTGCCGCCGGCCCGTGCACCGCGCCGCCGGCCGGATCCGCCTCCTCGCCGCCGTTCTGCGCTGGTAGGAGCTCGCTGGAGCTCTCGTCGCCGGATCCACCGAAAGGTGGACCAGATCCACCACCACCACCAACCAAATGACCTCGCCCCATCCTCGGATCTCCTCGTCCCGTGCCACCTTGTCCCGATCCACTCCGTGGGTATATTTTCGTCCAAGTCCCTGAGATTTTATCATCATGTATGCATCTTTGGTTGCTTGTAACTTCATGCATGTTACTCCGTTTTGCATGCATAATATATCAAAATGTTCATCTCTGGATGCTCTTAATGACGGAGCAGTTTGTATTCGTGTTACGGTTTATATTGATGTCTTAATATTCGTTGCAAAACAGCTAGGTGATATAAACTGTTGAAAACTGCAGCATGTTAACATCATTTGGGTATCTTGTGAGTGCTATAAATTTGTCTTTGTTGATCCTATGAAGATGATCTTGATATGAACATGTGCTACTCTTCATGCTCTATAGGCTGGTGTCATTATATTGCTTGTTTCTGTTCATATAGATATCTTAGTCCCTGTTGCAAAAATGCATGTTGCTGTTAACTGTTGAAAACTGTTATAACTTGCCCTTTTGTCTTTTTATATCTTTTTGTGTGGTTTTCTTGAGCATCATGTTTGCATGTTTTAAGAGCATAATCATGCCATATTTACAGTGAGGCATTCCATTTGTTTCGGTATGCCATGTGGTGAGTGAAACAAGCTTGTGAAGTGGGCTACTTGCTGTTAATGTTCTGTCTAGCCGAATCCGTAATAACATGTTGCTATGTTTGCTTGAGGCTACCATCAAATCCATGCATAATCTGGAGATTCTAAGTTTACATATTCTGATTTCCATGTTATTTTCTTTCATGCCATGGCATTTGATGCCATATATATGTCTGTAGCATATGTTTTCATTGCCATGAACATGCCTATATGATGTTCCAGCTTTCTGTTAACTTCATGATGCTATGTTGTGGGCTTGATATTAATTAATATTTGCCTCTTTTGGAGATGCTCCAATTACATGAATTGAAGTATACTATGCATAATCTGATCGCATACCATGTTGGATAATTTTGGACTTCATATGACCTCTGTTTCATGCTTGCAAATATGCTATAATAATGTTGTTGTTTTACACTTGCTGAAACTGTTTCAACATTCAATCTTGTCTTGTTGGTTCCCACTAATTCATGAGTCATATGCATATGATGTCTTGATGTTATTTGCTCTTTGTTATGTGTACTTTGCCTCCATGCCCTTTGTTTCTATGTATAGTTGCTGTAGCATCTTTGTTTCGTGCCTCCAACATGTAATCATATTAACTCTGCTCATGCATATGCCCTATTTTCACCGTCTTAATCCATGTTATCAAGTTTCTTTTTGCATTGATCTTTTTGGTTTAATATTCATGCCTATGAACCTGAACCTTAATGACATTTGAAGCATGTTATCTGTACTTCAAGTGCATATCAAGTTTGTGCTCATATGATTCCTGTAGCATGTTCTTTTGATGATTGCAAAGTGCCTACTTGCTATTTTGGGCAGATTGTTGTTATAACTTGTTTTGGGTGTTTGTGTTGAATCGTTGCTCCGTTTTGAGCATGCTCTATATGAAACTTGCTTAGAATTGCATATAGTTTCATAATATTTTGTTTTTTTTTGTGAGGAATTTCATAATATCTTGTTGCATCCATGTTTTGAGAGTGTTTGTTTGATATTTGAATGCATTTTGCATCAATGCCATTTTTAACTTGTGTTGTTCATATCTTCTAGGCCGTAGCTCCGAATTAAATGAACCTTATATGTAACTTGACTAGAAATACATGTAGATCATCCTGGTGCACTTTAACTTTTTGTTTAACAACTTCAATATAATGTGTTATTCAGATCTGGAACAATTTTGAAATTTGCATATGAGGACTTACCGGAATTGTTATATGTTATTTCTAGCCTCATTTAAACTTGCTTTGATGTGATGTTCTTGTACGCATCACTCTTGCCATGAGTAGCATCATATAGCCTTGTCATGCATCATCCTTGCTTGAGCATCATGCCATGTTTATGTGTTGTGTGTTTACCATGTTGTTTGCTTCTTTCCGGTTGTGCTTCTCCTTGATAGTTCATGTTTCGTTGCGAGCATGAGGATTCATACATCTACGCTTGGTTCGTCTACGCCCATTCATCTTCTTCATGGACTCGTTCTTCTTCCTAGCGGGATTTCAGGCAAGATTACCATTACCCTGGATCTCACTACTATCATTGTTATGCTGGTTGCCTCGATGCTATCGCTATGTTGCCTTCCTACCACTTGTTTATCAAGCCTCCCTATATGCTATGAAACATCCTCTAACCTTTTCCACCATCCAAGCAAACCATTGTTTGGCTATGTTACCGCTTTGCTCTGCCCCTCTTACATCATTGCTAGTTGCAGGTGAAGTTTCAGGTTGTTCCATGTTGGGACATGGATATTTTGGGATATCACAATATCTCTTATATTTAGTTAATGCATCTATATACTTGGTAAAGGGTGGAAGGCTCGGCCTTATGCCTGGTGTTTTGTTCCACTCTTTCCGCCTTAGTTTCCGTCATACCGGTGTTATGTTCCTTGATTTTGCGTCCCTAACATGATGAGGGTTTATGGGCAATCGTTGGTGAAGTCCACCAGTGTTGATAACCTGGTCAATAAATGTGATGGCTGTCAGAAGTTCTCAAGATGTGCTCATGTGCCGGCTCAAGAGTTGAGGATGATTCCAATTACTTGGCCGTTTGCAGTCTGGGGGCTTGACATGGCTGGGCCTTTCAAAAGGTCCAAAGATAAAAATACCCACCTTTTGGTGGCCCTTGACAAATTTACAAAGTGGGTTGAGGCAGAGCCAGTTAGTAAGTGTGATGCAGCCACGGCGGTTCAGTTCATGAAGAAGGTGATATTTCCTTTGGTTTTCCACACAGCATTATAACTGACAATGGCACTAATCTATCTAAAGGCGCCATGGAAGAATTTTGTCAACGTGAGCACATTCGGTTTGATGTTTCATCAGTGGCTCACCCCCAATCCAATGGTCAAGCTGAGAGAGCCAATCAAGAAATCTTGAAAGGCATCAAACCCTGGCTTTTGTTCCCCTTGCAACGGACGCGGGTTGTTGGGTTGAGGAGTTACCCTCTATGATATGGAGCATCAACACTACTCCCAACAGGTCTACGGGTTATACGCCTTTCTTCATTGTCTACGGAGCTGAGGCGGTTCTCCCTAGTGACATAAATCATGACTCGCCCTGTG
The DNA here is from genome assembly GCF_018294505.1 of Triticum aestivum. Taxonomy (NCBI): domain Eukaryota; kingdom Viridiplantae; phylum Streptophyta; class Magnoliopsida; order Poales; family Poaceae; genus Triticum; species Triticum aestivum. The sequence continues at coordinate 353,178,457 of NC_057798.1, forward strand.
TGGCGGCTTATGTAGAGGCGGACAACTACCAAGCGCGTCAGGATGCACTTGACTTGTTGGATGAAAAGCGTGACTTGGCAACAGCTCGCTTGACGATTTACCAACAGGACCTGCGCCGCTATCATAGCCGCCGGGTTTGGTCCAGAACCTTTCAGGAAGGTGATTTGGTGCTCCGGCTCATCCAGGATCAAACTGATGCACACAAGTTATCCCCACCTTGGGAAGGGCCCTTTGTGGTCAGCAAGAACTTGAACAATGGGTCATACTACCTTATCGATGTTCGAGAGCACAAAGGCTCACGTAAGTAGGAGGAGGAGACCCGTCGGCCGTGGAATATCGCTCATCTTCGGCCTTACTACACTTGAGCCACCGACTCTCATGATGTACATATTTTGACGATGTATATATTATGATAAATAATAAAGCAGGACCTCTGTCCTTTTTTCATTGTTAAAGGTAATATGTTATTGTCATTATCATTATCATTTCACATGATCACTTGGGGGCTGATCGTATCCGAATCTAGCTTGACTTGTTTCCTCCGGCTTATGATCATATTCGAATCTAGCCGTTAAACCTTATGATCACTAGGGGGCTTCATGTTCAAATATTCGAATCTATCCGAATCTAGCTTGACCCCTAGTGATCATAAGGTTTAACGGCTAGATTTGAATACGATCATCAGCCGGATCAAACGGGTCAAGCTAGATTTGGATACGATCAGCCCACAAGTGATCATGTGAAATGACAATGATAATGACAATAACATATTACCTTTAAGGATGAAAAAAAGGACAGAGGTCCTGCTTTGTTATTTATCATAATATATACCTCGTCAAAATATGTACATCATGAGAGCCGGTGGCTCAAGTGTAGTAAGGCCGAAGATGAGTGATATTCCACGGCCGACGGGTCTCCTCCTCTGACATACGTGACTCTTTGTGCTCTCGAACATCGATAAGGTAGTATGACCCGTTGTTCAAGTTCTTGCTGACCGCAAAGGGCCCTTCCCAAGGTGGGGATAACTTGTGTGCATCAGTTTGATCCTGGATGAGCCGGAGCACCAAATCACCTTCCTGAATGGTTCTGGACCTAACCCGACGGCTATGATAGCGGTGCAGGTCCTGTTGGTAAATTGCCGAGCGAGCTGCTGCCAAGTCACGCTTTTCATCCAACAAGTCAAGTGCATCCTGACGCGCTTGTTCATTTTTTGCCTCAACATAAGCCGCTACATGGGGCGAGTCATGACGTATGTCACTAGGGAGAACCGCCTCAGCTCCGTAGACCATGAAGAAAGGCGTATAACCCGTAGACCTGTTGGGAGTAGTGTTGATGCTCCATATCACAGAGGGTAACTCCTCAACCCAACAACCCAGCGTCCGTTGCAAGGGGACCAAAAGCCAAGGTTTGATGCCTTTCAAGATTTCCTGACTGGCTCTCTCAGCTTGACCATTGGATTGGAGGTGAGCCACTGATGAAACATCAAGCCGAATATGCTCACGTTGACAAAATTCCTCCATGGCACCTTTAGACAGATTAGTACCATTGTCAGTTATAATGCTGTGTGGAAAACCAAAGCGAAATATCACCTTCTTCATGAACTGAACCGCCGTGGCTGCATCACATTTACTAACTGGCTCTGCCTCAACCCACTTTGTAAATTTGTCAACCTTCACCAAAAGGTGGGTCTTTTATCTTTGGACCTTTTGAAAGGCCCAACCATGTCAAGCTCCCAGACTTCAAACGGCCAAGTAATTGGAATCATCCTCAACTCTTGAGCCGGCATGTGAGCACGTCTTGAGAACTTCTGATAGCCGTCACATTTACTGACCAGGTCCTCTGCATCATCACAACTGGTCCAATCATTGATGAAGTCCACAGTGCTTGAGATTTGATAGCAGTATGTGGCACGTACTTTAAACCATGAGGCCCAAGCTCAATGGCCCACTTGGCGACTCGTCATGTGGCTTCTCTCTTTTGAATGATATCTCCTAAAGGAGCAGAACTGACCACAGTGATGGGATGACACTGGAAATATTGCTTAAGCTTCCGGCTTGCCATGAATACCCCATAAACGAGTTTCTACCAATGACCTTTGCATGGACTCAATAAGTACCTCACTGATATAATAAACCGGTTATTGAACCGGATGCTCTTTGCCAGCCTCTTTGCGCTCCACCATGATGGCCACACTGACAGCCCATGTGTTAGCAGCCACATATAATAATAATGGCTCCTTATCAAAGGGAGCAGCAAGGACCGGCGGCTCAACTAGCTGTCTCTTCAAATCTTCAAAGGCAGTGTTGGCAGCGTCACTCCAGATAAAGTCATCTGTCTTCTTCAGCATTTGATACAGTGGTATGGCCTTCTCACCTAACCGGCTTATGAACCGGCTTAAAGCAGCGATCTGACCCGCCAAACGCGGAACATCATTGATGCACGCCGGCTTAGACAGAGAGGTGATTGCCTTGATCTTCTCCGGGTTAGCCTCGATGCCCCTGTTAGAAACCAGAAAACCCAAAAGCTTGCTTGTAGGCATGCCAAAAACACACTTGGTCGGGTTAAGCATCATCTTGTAGACCCGAAGATTTTCAAAGGTCTCCTTCAGATCATCTATCAAGATCTCCTTCTCTCTGGATTTCACTACGATGTCGTCTACATAAGCATGAACATTGCGCCCAATCTGATTATGAAGACAATTCTGCACACACCACTGGTACGCCGCCTGGGCACTCTTGAGCCCAAAAGGCATAGATACATAGCAGAAGGATCCAAACGGAGTAATGAACACCATCTTCTCCTAGTCCTTAACTGCCATCTTGATCTGATGATAACCAGAATAAGCATCCAAAAAGCTCAAATGCTCACCACCCGCCGTAGCATAAATAATTTTATCAATACAAGGGAGAGCGAAGGGATCAGCCGGACAAGCTTTGTTTAGGTCCGTGTAATCCACACACATACGCCAAGTGCCGTTCTTTTTAAGAACAAGCACCGGGTCAGCCAACCACTCTGGATGAAAAACTTCAACAATGAACCCAACCGCCAAGAGCCGGGCTATTTCCTCACCAATGGCCTTAGGCCTCTCCTCATTGAACCACCGAAGAAACTTCTTGACCGGCTTAAATTTTGGATCAATATTAAGAGTGTGTCAGCGAGTTCTCTCAGTACACCCGGCATGTCAGAAGGTTTCCATGCAAAGATGTCCCTGTTCTCACGGATGAACTTGATGAGCGCGCTTTCCTATTTGGGATCCAGATTGGCACTGATACTGAACAGCTTAGATGAGTCGCTTGGAACAAAGTCAACAAGCTTAGTATCATCGGGCGACTTAAACTTCATTACCGGTTCATGCTTTGTGGTTGGCTTTTTCAAAGACGTCATATCTGTCGGGTCAATATTGTCCTTGTAGAACTTCAACTCTTCTGTCGCACAAATAAATTCAGCATAAGTGGCATCGCCTTCCTCACATTCCAAGGCTATCTTCCGGCTCCCATGCACTGTGGTGGTGCCTTTACTACCCGACATCTTGAGTTGTAAATAAAGATAACACGTCCTCGCCATGAACTTGGCATAAGCCGGCCGCCCAAAGAGGGCGCGATACGGGCTTCTGGTTTTTACCACCTCAAAGGTTAACTTCCCCGCCCTAGAATCATGTTCATCTCCAAAGGCCACTTCTAGCTCAATCTTACCCACTAGGTATGCCGACTTACGAGGAACCACTCCGTGAAAGACAGTGTTGGAAGTCTTGAGATTTTTGTCAGTCAAACCCATGCAGCGAAAGGTCTCATAAAAGAAGATATTAATGATGTTGCCTCCGTCCATGAGCACCTTAGTGAACTTGTATCCACCAACCTGAGGTGCTACCACCAAGGCCAAGTGACCCGGATTATCAACCCGGGGAGGGCGATCCTCCCTACTCCATAGAATAGGCTGCTCAGACCATCTCAAATAACGAAGAACTGCTGGCTCAACAACGTTCACAACCCTCTTATGAAGCTTCTGGTCTCGTTTACACAAACTGGTGATGAACACATGATATTGCCCACTGTTTAGCTGCTTTGGATGGCTCTGGTATCCACCCTGCCGTTGCTGCTGCTGACCACCCTGGCCAGATTGCTGGTTATGACCCCCTTGATTACCCTGAGAATTGTGAAAATTGGAATTTGAACCGCCGCCCGGGCCATGAAAACCGCCGCCACCTGAGCCGCTGCTACGTCTTGAGCTAGCGTTAGTTTTCCTTGAAGAGGAAAGGGTGATGCAGCAATAGTAGCGTAAGTATTTCCCTCAGTTTTTGAGAACCAAGGTATCAATCCAGTAGGAGGCTCCTCAAAAGTCCCACACACCTACACAAACAAACAAAGAACTCGCAACCAATGCAATAAAGGGGTTGTCAATCCCTTCACGGCCACTTGCGAAAGTGAGATCTGATAGAGATAGTATGATAAGATAAATATATTATTGGTATTTTATAATATAATTGGAAAAGTAAAGATGCAAATAAAAGTAGATTGAAAGCTTATATGATAAAAGATAGACCTGGGGGCCATAGGTTTCACTAGTGGCTTCCCTCAAGATAGCATAAGTATTACGGTGGGTGAACAAATTACTGTCAAGCAATTGATAGAAAAGCGAATAATTATGAGATTATCTAGGCATGATCATGTATATAGGCATCACGTCCGCGACAAGTAGACCAACTCCTGCCTGCATCTACTACTATTACTCCACACATCGACCGCTATCCAGCATGCATCTAGAGTATTAAGTTCATAAGAAGAGAGTAACGCATTAAGAAAGATGACATGATGTATAGGGATAAACTCATGCAATATGATATAAACCCCATCTTTTTATCCTCGATGGCAACAATACAATACGTGCCTTGTAACCCTTATTGTCACTTGGTAAGGACACCGCAAGATTGAACCCAAAGCTAAGCACTTCTACCATGGCAAGAAACATCATCTAGTAGGCCAAACCAAACTGATGATTCGAAGAGACTTGCAAAGATAACTCAATCATATATAAAAGAACTCGGAGAAGATTCAAATATTTCTCATAGATAAACTTGATCATAAACCCACAATTCATCGGATCTCGACAAGCACAACGCAAAAAGAGTTACATCAAATAGATCTCCACAAGAGAGGGGGAGAAAATGGTATTGAGATCCAAAAAGTGAGAAGAAGCCATCTAGCTAATAACTATGGACCCGAAGGTCTGTGGTAAACTACTCACAACTCATTGGAGGGGCTATGGTGTTGATGTAGAAGCCCTCCGTGGTCGATTCCCCCTCCGGTAGAGCGCCGACAAAGGCTCCAAGATGGGATCTCGCGAATACATAAGGTTACGGCAGTGGAAATTGTTTTTCGTTGGCTCCCTGGATGTTTTCGGGGTACGTGGGTATATATAGGAGGAAAAAGTACGTCGGTGGCCGCTCGATGGGCCCAGGAGGGGTGGGCGCGCCCTCCTATCTCCTGGCCACCTATTTCAGTGTTTCTTGCTACGTCTTGAGCTTGCGTTGGTTTTCCTTGAAGAGGAAAGGGTGATACAGCAATAGTAGCATAAGTATTTCCCTCAGTTTTTGAGAACCAAGGTATCACTCCAGTAGGAGGCTCCCCAAAAGTCCCACGCACCTACACAAACAAACAAAAGAACTCGCAACCAACGCAATAAAGGGGTTGTCAATCCCTTCACGGCCACTTGCAAAAGTGAGATCTGATAGAGATAGTATGTTAAGATGAATATATTTCTGGTATTTTATAATATAGATTGGAAAAGTAAAGATGCAAATAAAAGTAGATTGAAAGCTTATATGATAAAAGATAGACCCGGGGCCATAGGTTTCACTAGTGGCTTCTCTCAAGATAGCATTAGTATCACGGTGGGTGAACAAATTACTGTCGAGTAATTGATATAAAAGCGAATAATTATGAGATTATCTAGGCACGATCATGTATATAGGCATCACGTCCGCAACAAGTAGACCGAATCCTGCCTACATCTACTACTATTACTCCACACATCGACCGCTATCCAGCATGCATCTAGAGTATTAAGTTCACAAGAACAGAGTAACGCATTAAGAAAGATGACATGATGTAGAGGGATAAAGTAATGCGATATGATATAAACCCCATCTTTTATCGTCGATGGCAACAATACAATACGTGCCTTGCAACCCTTATTGTCACTGGGTAAGGACACCGCAAGATTGAACCCAAAGCTAAGCACTTCTCCCATGGCAAGAAAGATCAATCTAGTAGGCCAAACCAAACTGATAATTCGAAGAGACTTGCAAAGATAACTCAATCATACATAAAAGAATTCAGAGAAGATTCAAATATTTCTCATAGATAAACTTGATAATAAACCCACAATTCATCGGATCTCGACAAACAAACCGCAAAAAGAGTTACATCAAATAGATATCCACAAGGGAGGGGAAGAACATGGTATTGAGATCCAAAAAGAGAGAAGAAGCCATCTAGCTAAGAACTATGGACCCGAAGGTCTGTGGTAAACTACTCACAACTCACCGGAGGGGCTATGGTGTTGATGTAGAAGCCCTCCGTGGTCGATTCCCCCTCTGGCGGAGCGCCAGCAAAGGCTCCAACATGGGATCTCGCGGATACAGAAGGTTACGGCGGTGGAAATTGTTTTTCGTTGGCTCCCTGGATGTTTTCGGGGTACCGATACGTCTCCAACGTATCTACTTTTCCAAACACTTTTTCCCTTGTTTTGGACTCTAACTTGCATGATTTGAATGAAACAAACCCGGACTGACATTGTTTTCAGCAGAACTGCCATGATGTTGTTTTATGTGTAGAAAAGAAAAGTTCTTGGAATGTCCTGAAAATCCACGGAGGCGCCTTTTGGAATTAATAAGAATTTCTGGGCGAAAGAAATACACCAGGGGGCCCAGGGCATGTCCATGAGACAGGGGGGCGCCCCCCTATAGGGCGTGCCCCCTATCTCGTGGGCCCCCTGGACCTCCACCAACCTCAACTCCAACTCCATATATTCACGTTCGGGGAGAAAAAAATCAGAGAGAAAGTTTCATCACGTTTTACGACAAAGAGCCGCCGCCAAGCCCTAATCTCCCTCGGGAGGGCTGATCTGGAGTCCGTTCGGGGCTCCGGAGAGGGAGATTCGTCGCCGTCGTCATCATCAACCATCCTCCATCACCGATTTCATGATGCTCACCGCCGTCCATGAGTAATTCCATCGTAGGCTTGCTGGACGGTGATGGGTTGGATGAGATTTACCATGTAATCAAGTTAGTTTTGTTAGGGTTTGATCCCTAGTATCCACTATGTTCTGAGATTGATGTTGCTATGACTTTGCTATGCTTAATGCTTGTCACTCGGGCCCGAGTGCCATGATTTCTGATCTGAACCTATTATGTTTTCATGAATACATGTGTGTTCTTGATCCTATCTTGCAAGTCTATAGTCACCTATTATGTGTTATGATCCGACAACCCCGAAGTGACAATAATCGGGATACTTCTCGATGATGACCATAGTTTGAGGAGTTCATGTATTCACTATGTGCTAATGCTTTGTTTCAGCTCTCTATTAAAAGGAGGCCTTAATATCCCTTAGTTTCCGCTAGGACCCCGCTACCACGAGAGGGTAGGACAAAAGATGTCATGCAAGTTCTTTTCCATAAGCACGTATGACTATTTACGAAACACATGCCTACATTATATTGATGAACTGGAGCTAGTTCTATGTCACCCTATGTTATAGCTATTACATGAGGAATCGCATCCTGCATAATTATCCATCACTGATCCATTGCCTATGAGCTTTTCATATATTGTTCTTCGCTTATTTACTTTTTCGTTGCTACTATTACAACTACTACAAAACCCCAAAAACATTTATCTTTAATTTTGCTACCGTTACTTTTATTATCATACCACTTTTGCTACTAAAAACTTTGTTGCAGATACTATGTTATCCAGGTGTGGTTGAATTGACAACCCAACTTCTAATACTCAAGAATATTCTTTGGCTCCCCTTGTGTCGAATCAATAAATTTGGGTGGAATACTTTACCCTCGAAAGATGTTGCGATCCCCTACACTTGTGGGTTATCAGGTACGTGGGTATATATAGGAGGAAGAAGTAGGTCGGTGGCCGCCCGAGGGGCCCACGAGACAGGAGGCGCGTCCTGTAGGGGTGGGCGCGCCCTCCACCCTCGTGGCCACCTCGGCTGCTTCTTGGCTTGCACTCCAAGTCCTCTGGATCACGTTTGTTCAAAAAATCATGCCCATTCCTTTTCTTCAACATACTGAAATAGGCAAAAAAAAACAGCAATACGGGCTGGGCCTCCGGTTAGTAGGTTAGTCCCAAAAATGATATAAATGTGTAAAATAAAGCCCATAAACATCCAAAAGGGGTAATATAATAGCATGGAACAATCAAAAATTATAGATACGTTTGAGATGTATCAGCCGCCGCCCTGCCCATGATTACCGTCAAACATGTTGGAATTCTTGAAAGCCTTCATGATTGTACAGTCCTTCCATAGATGAGTGGCTGGCTTCTGCTGAGTGCCATGCCTTGGACAGGGCTCATATAGTAACTGCTCAAGCGTTGGGCTTGACCCACCGGACCGGGGAGGTGGTCTCCCCTTACGTCGTTGATTGTTACCCTGTGCATTGGTGTTAGCCACAAATTCCAAGCTACCATCAGCCTTACGTTTATTACCTCCTTGATTTGCTGGGTTATGCTGAGGGCCCTTGCCGTTGCCATTCTTCTTTCCCTTCCCTGTCTTTTCATCATCGAACTCAGGATCCTTGGTACTGTCAGACTCAGCATACTTAACCAGAGCCGCCATCAGCGTACCCATATCATTACAATCGCGCTTGAGCCGCCCAAGCTTCATCTTCAGAGGCTGAAAATGGCAATTTTTCTCCAACACTAAGACTGCAGAGCCTGCATCCATCTTATCAGACGAATGTATTATGGACTTGACTCGGCGCACCCAATGGGTTGTGGACTCGCCCTCCTCCTGCTTGCAACTAGTCAAATCCACAATCGACATGGGTTGTTTGCATGTATCCTTGAAGTTCTGAATGAACTGGGCTTTTAACTCTGCCCGTGAACTGATGGAATTAGGCGGTAGCCCCTTCAACCAAGTGCGGGCGGTCCCATCCAACATCATGGTGAAGTACTTGGCCATCACATCGTCACTAACCTCCAGTAACTCCATAGCTATCTCGTAGCTTTCAATCCATGCCCCAGGCTGTAAGTCAGCCATATAATTAGGCACCTTCCTAGGTCCTTTGAAATCCTTGGGAAAACGCTCATTACGCAGAGCGGACAGCAGACAGGGGACACCTGTGGTCCTGGTGGCCACACCTGCCTCAATAAAAGTCGTCGGATAAATCGGAAAATGCTGGTAAGCCGTCAGCTGAGCCGCCTGCTGAGCCGCCCGCTCAAGTTCTTGACGTATTTTGTCCTGATCCACCAAGTTAAAGGCTCCATTGCGTGTCAGGTCATGCCCGCCTGGCTGGTTACGGCGCTGGGCGTTGCTTGAAACGGCTGCTGTGTCCATGTGCCTGCTATAACTCAGGCTCCGGCTTGGACGAGGGGCTGAATGAATTTTGTCCCGGCTATACGAGTACCCCTCCTGTTGTGCTAAATCCGTCTGAAGAAGTTCTCTGACCCTGTGGGTTTCAACAACCGTTGGAGAGTCGCCCTCCATCGGGAGAGCCGCCAGTCATGCCGCCGCAGTGATCATGTTCTCCAACGGGTTAGAATAATGACCCGGTGGTGTTGGTACATACTGAGGTGGAGCAGTATTCATACGGGGAGGCCCCATCACCTATGGTTGAACCGGCATTCCAACCCCGGGCGCTGCAACCCGATCTATCTCCGGCGGGTTGCTGGGCCCTGCATCGGGTGTATGGAAGAGGTTTCGAGGATCATAAACCGGAGGGAGCCGAGACGGAGTCTTCTGGTATCTTCTCCTCATGACCTCATTGGATGCGTTCTAATCCATCATGAGCCAGAAAGTCTGTGCCTGAATCCGTTGAGCCTGAGTGTCCAGAGCCGTCCGCTCTGTAGTCATCCAGACATCTTCTGCTGCCAGATCTTCTTTAGCCTGCACTATATCTAGTTTTAACTGTGCCACTTCCGCATCATGTTGAGCTTTATCAACCGGGTTGACCGCGGCGGTTAACAGAGGGGTCATCTTATCCGTGAGATCCATCAACACCTAAGCCGGCGAGCGCATAGGGCCTCCTGCCCTGGCTATTGCTGACCCGGAGGTTATTGCTGCCATAGTTGTGGAGTGTTGGATAGGTTGTGTGCCAGCCATGAAGATTCCGACCCTACTCAGCGGCTCAAGCCGATCCAGAATACTGCTACCATTGGAACAGCCCCCAAGCCCACCGTCTTGTAGTTGATACAACGAATCCGTCTCGTCGGTGGACGACTCACCATCATAATAGATGGTCGTCTCACCGCCAGATGCAGATCCTTCAAAGAGTCCTCCATGGATGCATCCCACGAAGTCACACTTCATAGCAGGCAGAGCCCTGGTGGGTCTCGCACGCTGAGCCGTCTCGACGAGGTCGGTGCAGATGTCCGGCTCAGGGCACGGCTCACCGATCTTGCCGATGAAGACATGGATTCCGCCGAAGGGGACCCGATACCCATACTCAATTGAGCCGGCGTCGGGGCCCCAGCCCACATCGTCGATGTAGATCTTGTCGCGATGACTCTTGGTCATCCAACCCACAGCGTATCCCTTGAGCCCTTCGAAACTGCCCTTCAAGAACTCAAATCCACCGTGCGCTGGCCCCATGGTGGGCGCCAACTGTCGTGGAATTGCCACGTTAGATGTCCTAGTGAAAGGACTTAGTCGTGGAGCCATCACAACTAGGAAGCTTAAAGGGGTTAATCGGGACAAAGGACATGGGGTTTATATTGGTTGGACCCCTTACGGTGAAGGTAAAAGCCTACGATCCAGTTTTGAGTGGGATTGCTTATCACTCGATTACTAGGGAGCGGAATCGCTTGAACTAGCTCTCGATCTGATGTTACTTGCCCTGAACCACCGCCGGGTCGTCCCTTTTTATACAGAGGTCGACGCCTAGCGGCTCACAGAGTCCCTGCGGGCTCATAAATAGTGTCCAACTCGGTCTCTTAACTATTCTTGCCTTACAATACAAGTCACATACATATGGCAGTTTATCACTACGGGCCTTAATTTGCCTCTGGGCTTTCGGCCCTTACTGAACCGCCACCCTCAACCTTGGTCTTGTGCTTCAAGAATACTTGTGGGTATAACCCAGCCCCTCCTGGGCGGGTCATACCTAATAGTTATATCCCCAACATGCCCCTCTTGACAGTATGGCCCAACATTGGTTTTACCTTTTGCCAACATAATAACATCGAATTAATTAATTAGTTAATATCCATAGGGGTCATGTCCCCGAGGGTTCTTAATTGAACATAATACAGGGGGGGTAGTGTTGATGGTGTTGGTCCCAAACTAGAGTCGTGTGCGGCTTCCCCCGGGGCAAATCGAGTCTTAGTTGTTGTATGCTATGCTCATCCGGTGTACCCTGAGAACGAGGTACGTGCGACTCCTATCAGGCTAGGTTGGTGCATCCGTGCCCGTGGTTATGTGGCATATGGGAATTTTTAATATCCGGTTGTAGAGAACTTGACACCATATTCATATTAAAATACACCAACTGTGTGTGTAACCGTGACTGTTGTTGGTGTCAAAACCGGCGGATCTCGGGTAGGCAAGGGACACGATGTTTTACCCGATCTGTGCGTCTAAGGCTAATGGTAACAGGAGGAAAGGGACACGATGTTTTACACAGGTTCGGGCCCTCTCGATGGAGGTAAAACCCAACTTCCTGCTTGATTGATCTTGATGATATGAGTATTACAAGAGTTGATCTACCACGAGATCATAGAGGCTAAACCCTAGAAGCTAGCCTATGATGATTATGATAGTCTATCCATGGACTAAACCCTCCGGTTTATATATACACCAGAGGGGGCTAGGGTTTACACAGAGTCGGTTACAAAGAAGGAGATCTAATATCCGGATCAGCAAGCTTGTCTTCCACGCACAGGAGAGTCCCATCCGGACACGGGATGAAGTCTTCAGTCTTGTATCTTCACGGTCCAACAGTCTGGCCAAAGTATATAGTCCGGTTGTCCGGATACCCCCTAATCCAGGACTCCCTCAGTAGCCCCTGAACCAGGCTTCAATGACGATGAGTCCGGCGTGTAGAGTGTCTTCGGCATTGCAAGGCGGGTTCCATTTCCGAATACTCCAAAGTAATTACCGAACACTTAAATCGTGCCCGGATCTGCAAGATGATTTTCACATGCCGTCATGGAGAGATCGATGTTCCACAAATGTAATCCGCTGACATATTTAGACAACATGACATAGCATCATGGTCGAGTCATTATTGAACCGTCTTTCCACAACCAACCACCGCACATATTGCGAGGCGACATCCTCGGCACGTCCTGTCAAAGCAGAGATCATGTTCCCCTTATTGCGGGGCTTTCATCAATACGGGCACGGGTAGCCCAATCGCTCTCCCAATCGTGGCGAGTGGGGAATGAGAGGGTTCCACCAGGCAAGTAGGGAGGCGCAAAAGCTTTTGTTGCTTCTATAAAGAGATAAGGTCTCTTCTTCTTTACCCACGCCTTTCCCTTCCGCTCGTCCATTCCCCTTTGCTCAAGCCCTAGCACCCAAGCACTCATCTTCTCCGCCGAAGAGAAGTTCACCAAGGATGTCCGGATCCGGAGCAGGAGGCAAATGGATGGCCTCTACCGTCCGGGAGAAGGATATCAAAAAGCTCCGAGAGGCTGGGTACCTGGCCAAGAAAATCGGCCACCGCCATCCGACGGCGGGACAGATCGTCCCCACTCTGGAGCCACACGAGAGGGTCGTGTTTGTTCCTCATTTTATCTGCAGGCTCGGTTTTCCCCTTCACCCATTTGATCGTGACATCATGTATTATTACGGGATTGATTTTCATGATCTATCCCCTGTTTCTTTCATTAATATCTCGACGTTTATCGTCGTGTGTGAGGCCTTTCTCCGTATTTCGCCCCACTTCGGCTTATGGTTGAAGATCTTCAACGTGAAGCCCAAGGTGATGAATGGCGAGCACGCCGAGTGCGGCGGCGCCATGGTGAGCAAGATGCCCAAGGTCACATGGCCGACAGGCACCTTCAATGATTCCGTCAAGGAGTGGCAGCAGCAGTGGTTCTATATCACCGAGCCGCATGGTAAAAAGTGGGCCGCTGCTCCTGAATTCAGATCCGGAGCCCCACTGGGGCTCACGTCCTGGCCCAAGAAGGGCCTGAACTGGTCCTCATCCGACGAGTTGTCAGTGCTCCAAACGCGCGTCCAGAGCATGGTAGATAAGGATGTCAAACTCGTCAATGTAGTCCAGGTGATGTTAGTTCGCCTGGTTCTCCCTTGCCAGCATTGAGCCTTCAACTTGTGGGAATACGACCCAGCCGAGCACCAGACCCTACGGGAGCTCTACGGTTCGTCCCACAAGGACATCTGGAAGGTGCTCTTCAAGTCCGGCAAACCATGGTCGGGCTCCGCCGAGGACCGCGGGTATCAACTGTCCCGCTCCACAAGTCCGGTAAGTCACTGTTATGTTTAGCCGGCATATCCCGAGGGAGACGCCTTCATCATGCTTTCTACAATAATCCCAGGAATGGACGAAGAAGGTGGGACGGATACACTGTCCGGCCCCGCTGCCGGAGGAACCTACGGGACCTCTTCTGACGAAGATGCTGGTCCCAGCGCCTTACGAGGTGCCGAAGAAAGAGGCCTCCAAGAAGGTCAAGGAAACTCGGAGCGGCCTCCGTCGCCGCGATGCTTCAGACACAAAATCCAAAGACTCCAGCGCCCATCCCTCCTACGAAGACGAAGAGGAGGTGGAAGAAGACGAGTCCTCCACGGGGGGGGGGGGGGGAAGAAAAGGACGGCTTCCTCATCCCTGGAGCCGAATTGCCAAAGAGGGGGAAAAGTTCCCTCCCGGAGGCGTCCACCACGGCTTCTAGTAGCAGCCCGGAGTGGGATCCTAGGGCCCAGCCCCTGGTAAAGTCGTAAGTACACGAAATCCGAACACGCCTACGTGCTCGGGGTTATTAGGATGTAGTAGTTTAATTGTCGCCATACTTTGTGCAGCCCGACGAGGTCCCACGCCAGACAGTCCTCATCGGAGGATTTGCTGAGCTCAGATGCCCTGGAGAGCGAGACGCCTCCAGAGGCCCCTTCCCCAAAGCCTAGGTGAGGGAGTCCTGGACTAGTGGGTGTCCAGATAGCCGAACTATCATCATCGGCCGGACTTCAAGACTATGAAGATAAAAGATTGAAGACTTCGTCCCGTGTCTGGATGGGACTTTCCTTGGCGTGGAAGGCAAGCTTGGCGATACGGATATGTAGATCTCCTACCATTGTAACCGACTCTGTGTAACCCTATCCCTCTCCGGTGTCTATAGAAACCGGATGGTTTTAGTCCATAGGACGAACAACAATCATACCATAGGCTAGCTTCTAGGGTTTAGCCTCCTTGATCTCGTGGTAGATCTACTCTTGTAATACCCACATCATCAATATCAATCAAGCAGGACGTAGGGTTTTACCTCCATCAAGAGGGCCTAAACCTGGGTAAAACATCGTGTCCCTTGTCTCCTGTTACCATCCGCCTAGACGCACAGTTCGGGACCCCCTACCCGAGATCCGCCGGTTTTGACACTGATATTGGTGCTTTCATTGAGAGTTCCTCTGTGTCGTCACCGATAGGTTCGATGGCTTCTTCGATCATCAACACGACGCAGTCCAGGGTGAGACTTTTCTCCCCGGACAGATCTTCGTATTCGGCGGCTTTGCACTGCGGGCAAATTCGCTTGGCCATCTAGAGCAGATCGAAAGCTACGCCCCTGGCTGTTAGGTCAGATTTGGAAGTTTGAACTTCATGGCTGACATCCGCGGAGACTTGATCTTCGATGGATTCGAGCCACAGCCGAGCGCGCCGCACTATCACGGTGGGCATGATTTAGCTCTGCAGCCGGACAGTGCCCTGGAGGCCGCACACGAGCCCGCTCCGACCCACGATTCGGAGCCGGCTGCGCAGATCGAGGATGGGTGGCTAGACACCGCCTCGGGGGCTGCAACCTCTACGGCGATGGAGCCGAATACTGGCCTTGTCCCTTGTGAAGCTCGTGACTCCGAGGTGCCGGACTCCTCGCCGGACTCTGAACCTCCCGCGACCCCTCCAATCGAATCCGATTGGGCGCCGATCATGGAGTTCACTGCTGCGGACATCTTTCAACACGCACCTTTCGGCGACATCCTGAGTTCGCTAAAGTATCTCTCGTTATCAGGAGAGCCCTGGCCGGACTGCGGTCAGGATGGTTGGGATGCGGACGGCAAAGAAATTCAAAGCCCACCCACCACCCACTTAGTAGCCACTGTCGACGATCTAACCGACATGCTAGACTTCGACTTTGAAGACATCGACGGTATGGACGACGATGCCGGAGACGACCAAGAACCAGCGCCTACTGGGCACTGGAAAGCCACCTCATCATATGACATATACATGGTGGATATCCCAAAGGATGGGAATGGCGAAGGAACAGCGGAGGATGACCCCTCCAAGAAACAGCCCAAGCGCCGGCGTTAGCGGCGCCGCTCTAAATCCCGCCACAGCAAGAATGGAGATTTCGGCACCGGAGATAATAATACCCCAGACAGTGCCGAAGACAACCCCCTCTAGCAAGATTCAACACAGGAGGACAGAGAAGCCAGCCCTCATGAGAGAGCGGCAGACGAAGAGGTAGAGGATGATAATTACATGCCTCCCTCCGGAGACGAGGCAAGCCTCGACGATGACGAATTTGTCGCGCCTGAGGATCCCGTCGAACAAGAGCGTTTTAAACGCCGGGTTATGGCCACGGCAAACAGCCTCAAGAAAAAGCAGCAACAACTTAGAGCTGATCAAGATTTGCTAGCCGATAGATGGACTGAAGTCCTTGCGGCCGAAGAGCATGAGCTCAAACGCCCCTCCAAAAGCTACCCCAAACGCAAGTTGCTCCCCCGATTAGAGGAGGAGGCATATGAACCTGCATCACCAGCGCACAATACGGCTGACCGACCACCCCGTGGCCGCGACAGAGAGGCCTCTAGGCCCTCCACTAGAACCGTACCCCGGCATCGCTCGAAAAGCACAAGGCCACAAGGGAACGCTCTGGACTTGCGAGATATATTGGAGGATAAGGCAAGACAATCAAGATCGATCTACGGATCGCGTGGGTGCCCCATGATACGTGACAACAACCGTCGCGCCGGACACAGCAAGTCTGGCCGGGCCGAACACAGTAGACAAAGCTCTTTTGAGCTCCGTCGTGATATAGCCCAATACAGTGGCGCCGCACACCCACTATGCTTCACAGATGAAGTAATGGATCATCAAATCCCCGAAGGGTTTAAACCCATGAATATTGAATCTTATGATGGCACAATAGACCTTGCGGTTTGGATCAAAGACTATCTCCTTCATATCCACATGGCCCGCGGTGATGATCTTCACACCATCAAATACCTCCCACTCAAGCTTAAAGGACCAGCTCGGCATTGGCTCAACAGCTTGCCAGCAGAATCAATTGGGTGTTGGGAGGACCTAGAAGCCGCATTCCTTGATAACTTCTAGGGCACGTATGTGCGACCACCAGACGCTGACGACCTAAGCCATATAATTCAGCAGCCAGACGAATCGGCCAGACAATTCTAGACACGGTTCTTAACTAAGAAAAAACAAATCGTCGACTGTCCGGATGCGGAGGCCCTCGCGGACTTCAAACATAACATCCGCAACAAGTGGCTTGCCCGACACCTGGGACAGGAAAAGCCGAAATCCATGGCAGCCCTCACATCACTCATGACCCGCTTCTGCGCGGGAGAGGACAGCTGGCTAGCCCGCAGCAACAACCTCAGCAAAAATTCTGGCAGTCCGGATATCAAGGACCGCAATGGCAGGTCGCGTCACAACAAGAACAAACGCCGCATTAACGGCGACAATAATGAGGATACGATAGTCAATGCCGGATTCAGAGGCTCTAAACCCGGTCAGCGGAAAAAGCCATTCAAAAGAACTACTCCAGGTCCGTCCAATTTGGACCGAATACTCGATCACTCGTGCCAGATACATGGCACCCCGAAAAGCCAGCTAACCACACCAACAGGGACTGTTGGGTATTCAAGCAGGCAGGCAAGCTAATTGCCCAAAACAACGACAAGGGGCTGCATAGTGATGACGAGAAAGAGACCCGACCACCGAACAATAGAGGACAGAAGGGTTTCCCCCCACAAGTGCGGACAGTGAACATGATATACGCAACCCACATACCCAAAAGGGAGCGGAAGCGTGCACTCAGGGATGTATGCGCGATGGAGCCAGTCGCCCCAAAGTTCAACCCAAGGTCCTCCTGCTCGATCACTTTTGATCGAAGGGACCACCCCACCAGCATCCGCCACGGCGGATTCACCGCATTGGTTTTAGACCCAATCGTCGATGGATTTCACCTCACCAGAGTCCTGATGGACGGCGGCAGCAGCCTGGACCTGCTTTATCAGGACACAGTGCGCAAAATGGGCATAGACCCCTCAAGGATTAAACCCACAAAGACGACCTTTAAAGGCGTCATACCAGGTGTAGAGGCCAATTGTACAGGCTCAGTTACACTGGAAGTGGTCTTCGGATCCCCGGATAACTTCCGAAGCGAGGAGTTAATCTTCGAGATAGTTCCGTTCCGCAGCGGCTATCATGCTCTGCTCGGACGTACCGCGTTTGCAAAGTTCAGCGCGGTGCCGCACTACGAATACCTCAAGCTCAAGATGCCAGGCCCTCGAGGAGTCATCACGGTCAACGGAAACACTGAACGCTCTCTCCGAACGGAGGAACATACAGCGGCTCTCGTAGAAGAAGTACAGTGCAGCCTATTAAGGAAATTCTCGAGTCCGGCCGTTAAGCGACCGGACACGGCTAAACGCGCCCGGAGTAACCTACAACAAGACCACCTGGCACATTCCAAGCACACGTAGCAATGCGGCCCCAACCCCAGCCCCTGCAAAATTGCAAGACTGGTCCTTCGCGTACATCATTACGCTCTAGAGATACCATAGGCATAGGGGGAGGGGCACGACCACGATAGGCCCAGAATGCGGCTTAACCTCACTAAGGGCTCTCAAGTGTGTCGTTCTTTTTTTCTCTCTTTTTCTTTTTTTACCCACAGGACTCCGTTCATCAGAGGCCCTGTCCGGCAGTAGACCTGCCGAACTCACGATGCAACAGCCAGGGAAGGAGAAAGGCTACGACGAATATCCAGGTGGTCTCCATTACGAGCATTAAATCTGTTTTATACACCATTCCACAGCCTACCCCTGGAGGGGGACATGTTTAATAGTCCCATCCCTTGCTTACCGCACTATTTGTATCGTTCTTCATTCACGGCAGTATTTCTTGAATAAACAATGCAACACCTTTTTGCTTATAATTGCATTTCTTTCTTATACATATGTTCATTTATGACATGGTGCATCCATACACTTTGGTACGGCTAAATACACCAGGGGCTTATGTTTCCCGCATCATGGAGTGATAAGTCCGAACACTTTCACAAGTGCGGCACCCCGAACTTATAGCATTATATGCATCGGCTCCGAATCATGTCTTGGGTCAATAGTTGGGTTTGCCCAGCTCCCATGTTTTGGTACCTTACGTTCCGTTGTATCGGCTAAGGTAGCACTGGGAGAACCACTGCGATTGCGCCCCAGTTGAGCTGGGCGAGCGCCTCAGTGGAGAAAGCTAAAACTAACCGTCATGATGAGGCGAGAGCCGGTCGCTGTTCGAGAGGTTTTTTTCGAGTCCCTAAAGACTTATGCCGCTTAGAGCGAGGAACCGGCTTTGTCCGGCCCAGGCGTGGATAGCGCCCCAAATTCGGCCTTCCGAACACTAGGGGCTTCGCCGAAATTTAAAATTATAGAATTCTATGGCTAAGTGAGAGTGTTCAAGCATTATAAGTCCGGTTGCCTCGTTCGTTGTGTTCAGCGCCTCCCTAGATGGACCCAAAAATGGGAACAAGAGTGCTCAAATTTATCCCGAACACCCCAGCACTCGTGGCATGGGGGCTGAAGCCGATGACTTGCCATCTCTCAGATTTGATAAACGGCCGCACAGAAGGTAATATTTTAAATTAACAAGCGTTGCTTAGCGCATATGAACAAAGTTTTCAGCGCACATGATAGCAAAATGCGAGTCTACTCAAATATTACATCTTTGGAGCACTCACCTGCAATAATGCGGGCACCCTTCAGGACACTCTTATAATACATCTCGGGCGTGCGATACTCCTTGCCCGGCGGTGGCGCGTCCGTCACAAGCTTCTCAGCATCCATCTTGCCCCATTGCACCTTTGAGCGGGCAAGGGCCCGACGGGCACCTTCAATACAGGCGGAGTGCTTGATGACTTCAACCCATGTACATGCATCCACCAGCCGCCGCACTAGGCCGAAGTAGCTCCCAGGCATGGCCTCCCTGGGCCACAGCCGAACAATGAGGCCCTTCATGGCCTGTTCAGCCACCTTGTGGAGCTCGACCAGCTGCTTCAGCTGGTCGCTAAGGGGCACCGGATGTCCGGCCTCAGCATACTGAGACCAGAAGACCTTCTCCATCAAGCTCCCCTCCTCGGCCCTGTAGAAAGCGGCAGCATCGGACACGCTGCGGGGCAGATATGCGAACGCTCCTGGAGAGCTCTGAATTCGAGTAAGTGATAGGTAATTCACACTCACATGCTTGCTTTGCATGAAAAATGCCTTACCCGCCACTATTTTCTTCAACGCCTCGATTTCCTGGAGGGCCTCATAGGCTTTGGCCTTAGCGGCTTTGGCACTCTCAAGAGCCGATGCAAGCTCGGACTCTCGAGTCTTCGAGTCGCGCTCCAAACTCTCATGTTTTTCCACGAGAGCCTGGAGCTCTTGCTGTACCTCCGCCACCCGCGCCTCCTGCTTCTCTTGCTTGGTGCACTCCGCGGCCGCATTACGTTCGGCCGCGGAGACCGCCTCTTTCAAGGTCACCACCTCGTCTGTAGCCCTGCAATACCCATGTTATCCTTGTCATTCTTCTTGCAACCAAATCCTTTTCTATAAGGTACAATTTTAATAAGGTGTTACTCACCTTCCTTGTCCTCGAGCAGCTTCTTGGCATGGCCGAGCTCGTTCTCGGACCGCTCGAGGCTTTGCTTCAAAGTATTGACCTCCGCAGTCAGTGCGGCAGAGGTCAGCAGCACAGCCTGCCATCCCATATTGACATATTTTTTATGACTCCTGCGTATATCTTTTTAGATCCTCAGTCTGGCTTTTCTTTCCGAACACCGAACCGAGCATCAGGGGCTACTGTCTATGCGGTACTATTTTACATATATCAAAATTCTTACCTCAAAGCCTATTAGAAGGCTGCTGCAGGCTTCGGTCAGCCCGCTCTTGGCGAGCTGAACCTTCTGAATCACCGCACTCATGACGGTGTGGTGTTCCTCTTTGATGGAAGCGCCGTTGAGCGCCTCCAGCAAGCTATCCGGCGCCTCCGGTTGGACGGAGGCCACTGGCGTCATGGTCTTGCCCTTCTTACGAAGGGGCCACCCGCCGGACTCCGGGCCGCTACAGGTTCTGGTGCGGAGTCCGGTGCAAAGTCCGGGAGGTTGCCTTGCGGCACCTCCGGGGCCTTCTCCTCCTGGCGGGTCCCTTCCCGGGATCCCACCTCTGCATCGTCCGCATCACGGGGGGTGGAGGCGGTTGGAAGGGAATCCATATCCGACGCACCCAAGGACCCTGCTCGACGAAGCGGGGAGATCATCCTTGGGCGGACTGCAGGGTTGTATGCGGCATTAGATAGACACCATGTGGCGAAAAGAAAAATCATGAAGTTATTCGGGAGTCCGGATACTTACGATCTCGCCGGGGGCTTGGCCCTTGAAGGCCAGTCCTCGTCGTCATCGCCGGCATTGGTAGAGCAGTCCGGGGGAAGAGTCCTTCCCTTCTTGGACCCTTCGGCCTCCCTCGCTGGGGAGGCCTTCCTTTTCTTCCCTCCCCTCGCTGGGGGAGAGGCCTCTTTCTTCTCCTCCTCACCTTCGTGGGAGAAGTCTGCCTCGGAGTCACCGGACGATATGTCCGATGACACCTGAAAACGGGAACTCTTTCGAGTGCTCATGGCCTTCTTCTTGGCCTTCTTCTCCGGCACCACGTGGGGTGCCGGAACCAGCAGTCCCGTTAAGCGGGCGTCCGCTGGGTCTTCTGGCAAAGGGGCCGGACAGTTAGTCTGCTCGGCCTTCTTCAGCCAGTCCTGTCAAAGGAGAGGGAGTTTAGATCCCGCATAGAGTCAAACTATGGAAAACAAGTGTCCCGTAAAGGGTAAAATTGCTTACCTCGCTAGTCGGACGCTGCGAGCTGAATCCGTGATCTTCGGTAGCGGATGCGGGAGCCTCGGTGCCCTTAAACAGCACCCTCCAGGCCTCTTCGTACGTAGTGTCGAAGAGCCTGCTCAAAGTCTGGTGCTGCACCGAATCAAACTCCCACATATTGAAGTCCCGTTGTTGGCACGGGAGAATCCGGCAGATGAGCATGACCTGGACTACGTTGACAAGCTTGAGATTCTTGTTCACTAGATTTTGGATGCAGGCTTGGAGTCCGGTCAGCTCCTCCGAATCACCCCATGTCTGGCCACTCTCTTTCCAGGAGGTGAGCCGTATGGGGATGCTAGATCTGAATTCAGGGGCCGCTGCCCATTCAGGGTCACGCGGCTCGGTGATGTAGAACCACCCCGATTGCCACCCCTTAATGGTTTCCACGAAGGTGCCCTCGACCAAAGTAACGTTGGGCATCTTGCCCACCATGGCGCCTCCGCACTCCGCTTGGCTGCCCTTCACAACCTTCGGCTTGACACTGAAGGTCTTGAGCCACAAGCCGAAGTGGGGCTGGATGTAGAGGAAGGCCTCACACACGAGGATAAACGCCGAGATGTTGAGGATGAAATTCGGGGCCAGATCATGGAAATCCAGGCCGTAGTAGAACATGAGCCCCCGGACAAAGGGATGGAGTGGGAAGCCCAGTCTGCAGAGGAAATGAGAAAGGAATACTACCCTTTCATGGGGCCTGGGGGTGGGGATGAGCTCCCCCTCGTCAGGGAGCCGGTGTGCAATGTCGCTGGACAGATATCTGGCGCTGCGCAGCTTCTGGATGTGCCTCTCCGTAACGGAGGAGGCCATCCACTTGCCTCCCGCTCCGGACATAGTTGGAGAAGGTTGAGGTGAGATGTGCGGACTTGGGCGTTGGAGCTCGAGTTCCTGGAGATGGATAAGCAAAGGAGGAAGAAGGCATAGGTAAAAGGGTGGATCTTTATCCCCTTATATGGGCGGACGAAACCATGCGTCCCCACCGGCCAGATAAAACTCGCTTATCTCTCAAGCGCCGCAATCAATGGCGCGGTTGGGTTACCCACGTCCATATTGATGAGAATCCCGGAATAAGGGGAACATGATCTCTGCTTAGACAAGACGTGCCAAGGAAACCGCTTCGCTAAACGCGCTGAGGTGGTACAACTAAAACAATTCGAGTAAAGGCTTGGTTGTGCTATGACGTCACGCCACAAAATACGTCAGCAGATTGAACTTGTGTAAATATTATTCTCTCTATGGTGGTATGTGGAATTTATTTTGCAGAGCCAGACACTATCCTGGTGTTCACAATCTTCTATAAATTATTCGGAGGAGGAACCCGCCTTGCAATGTCGAAGACAATATGCGTGCCGGACTCGTCGTCATTGAAGCCTGGTTCAGGGGCTACTGAGGGAGTCCTGGACTAGGGGGTGTCCGGATAGCTGAACTATCATCATCGGCCGGACTCCAAGACTATGAAGATACAAGATTGAAGACTTCGTCCCGTGTCCGGATGGGACTTTCCTTGGTGTGGAAGGCAAGCTTGGCGATACGGATATGTAGATCTCCTACCATTGTAACCGACTCTGTGTAACCCTAGCCCTCTCCGATGTCTATATAAACTGGATGGTTTTAGTCCATAGGACGGACAACAATCATACCATAGGCTAGCTTCTAGGGTTTAGCCTCCTTGATCTCGTGCTAGATCTACTCTTGTAATACCCACATCATCAATATCAATCAAGTAGGACATAGGGTTTTACCTCCATCAAGAGGGCCCGAACCTGGGTAAAACATCATGTCCCTTGTATCCTGTTACCATCCGCCTAGACGCACAGTTCGGGACCCCCTACCCGAGATCCGCCGGTTTTGACACCGACACTAGGTGTGACACCGAGGTGTCGTATCAGCGGGACCCGGACCAGGGAGGGCATATCTCTGGGGCCGGATACACGGGAGCAGCGGTTCCCATGCTCGTCGACGGTGGGGGTGATCTTAGATTCGGCGTGTAGCCGGACATAGTCATGGAGACCTTTAAAGCTCCAGGATCGGGCAAGCAGCCCCCCTTGACGGAGGGAGGCAAGCCCGCTCCGCCAGCAACCTCTGTCCAAGCAGAGTTGTCGGGCAGCCTATCGACAGTGCTAAAGAGTGTGTCCATCATCGATGAACATCGCGCCCTCATGGGCGTGGTGATTGAAAAGATTCAGTCCGCTAAAAGAGGACTGAATGAATCATGCCTTAGCCTTATAAAAGGCTTTGAGGTATGTTTTTAGAAACCTTTGAAGATTGTCATAATATGAGTAGTAGCCCCTAATGCACATTCCGGTGAAAGAGAGAGAGAGCCGAACAGGGGATCAAATTTCTACTTCGTAGGAGACTCAGTTAATGACATATATCCCTTTGTTTGAAAACAGGAGTCTGTAGCGACGACCGCCTCTCATAATGCGGAGGTGTCCGGACTAAAGCAGAGTCTGGAACGGGCCGAAGAAGAACTTGAACGCGTGAAGAAGCAGTTGGTGGACAAGCAAGGCATGTCGAAACCTTGTCCTAAGTTCAGCACGAATGAGTAGTTGTGCCTGATGAAAATATTTGTATTGTATGCTTTAGAGCGAGTGCCGAAATTGACACACTAAAGAAGGATGTGGCCAAAGCCAACAAGAAGGCCGCCGCAGAGCAGGCTCTTCACGAGACGCACGAGGCCAGGGTCATTGAAGCTGAGCGTGAGCTCCAGGATGCCGTGAAGAAGAGCGAGATCTTAGAGCAGAGTCTAGAAGGGAAAGAGTCCGAACTCGCCCAAGCTCTCCAAGCCGCAAATGATGCTCAGGAAGAAGCCCGAGGTGCTCTGAAGGACATTCAGGAGGCACGGAGGGTTGCGGATGGTAAGGCTTTTTTGTACTCAAAGCATTTTTGGCATAGTAATGGGAGGAACTCTAAGCAACAAACTGAATTCTTGTTTCTCCAGGGGCGTTTGCGGACCTGCCGCACAGCATATCTGATGCTGCCCAATTCTACCAGACTGAAGAGAAGAAGTCTGCGGAGAAGCATTTCTGGTCGCAGTATTTGGCGTCGAATTATCCGATGCCCTTTATCGATCAGCTAAAGCAGCTGGTTGAACTGCATTAGGCAGCCAAACTACCCATGAAGGACTTAGTTGTCCAGCTGTGGCCCGCTGAGCCGATTCCAAGCAGTTAGTTCGGACTCGCAAAGCGGATTGTTGGTGCTTGCCCTCGGCTCGAAGTCATTAAGCGGTCGGTCTATATAGAAGGTGCACCCATGGCATTTGCCCGCGCGAAGGTGCACTGGGGGAAACTTGATGCTGAAAAGATGATGACTGAGGGACCACCGGAGAGTAAGGACCATCACAAGCCCGAATTGTATTATGAGAGTGTCCTAAAAGGAGCTCGCCTTGTGGCGGAATAGTGTACCAAAGACACTATATTTCCATGAATGCAGTCATGCCGTCCTTTGTAATGCGGGATAATGGCACTGTTCTTATTTATTGCCTGTTATATGAGAGTTTTTTCCTTCCTATGCGGCCGTTTAGTATGTGTAAATCCTGAGAGTTGGTCA
This sequence comes from Triticum aestivum, assembly GCF_018294505.1. Lineage (NCBI taxonomy): Eukaryota > Viridiplantae > Streptophyta > Magnoliopsida > Poales > Poaceae > Triticum > Triticum aestivum. Next base: position 353,203,538 of record NC_057798.1, read on the forward strand.
GTCGTCGGCTTCTGCCCCACCGTAAAAAGTACGGGGGTGTTCGGGACATACCTGAACACTCTTTATCCCATTGTTGGGTCCTTTAAGGAGGTGTTCATCACCACGAACCAGGCAATCAGACTATAGGGCTTTATCACTCTCACTTAGCCATAGGAATTCGAGTATGGTAGGCGCAGCCCCTGGTGTTCGGAAGACCGTACGAGGGGCTCTAACGGCGCCTTATCGGAAAACCGATCCGTCGCACTCTGTATTTATTATGGCATTGTGCGGAATAAATCTTTAAAGATATTACAACCTCTCGAACAGCTGACCAGCTCTCGCCGTATCATGACAGTCAGTTTTCGGCTTTCTCTACTGAGGTGGTCGTCCGGAAGAACCGGGACACAATCACAGTAGTTCTCCCGGCGCTACCTTAGCCGATGGAGCGGAACGTAAGGTACCAAAACATGGGAGCCGGGCAAACCCAACTAATGACCCAAGACATGATTCAGAGTTGATGCATATAGTGCTATAAGTTCGGGGTGCCGAGCGACCAAAAAGGTGGCCGGACTTTGTTGCCATATTATGAGTACTATGAAGCCCATGGCATAGTGGGGAATGACACTATGTGCGGGTGCCGTTATGACGAAGAAAAGAGCGTCAATGAGGAACGACGGCCGGTGAGTGTTATTTTAGTCTACGTATTGTAGTAGAGTGACATGTTTATGCGTATGAGTACGGTTTATGCTTATGAAAAGAGGTGTGCTGGCGGAACCTGTCGTGGCCGGACTAGAGGAGGCTGAGTGTGGATCCGAAGTGTATCCGGACTGTCTCCTTGGGGGGTACTTATGTGTTCCCGCCTTGTGCATCTGAGCTGATTCCATGTCGCCAGTCCTGTTCTGCGTAAAAGTCAGTCTGTAAAGACAAATGCTTAGAGGTAGTTGCATGCCATATGGTGGTTGAACCGCGGATGCCTGATCGGGGCCTGGTCGAGCCAGGCTATCATGCCGTAAAGTAGCTCGGACTCCTCAATTGGTGTCCGGGTGGTTGGCTACTGAATCGAAGTTCGATAAACGGGCACAACTCGCTATATCAGCGGCGGTATAATTTCCACTCTTAGGGTGGAGTGCGGCCTTGCCCATAATTGTGACCATGTCACGTGGATTTGGCCTGATGTTGTACCGCGTTGATTCTAGCCAACGCGGTTCGTCCCGATAGTATATGGTAGTTACTATATAAGGGGACAATGCCGAAGACTTATTCTTCCGCATGGTATTTGTTTGGTGATCCGAAGACAACCTCTAGGGTGGTGGGCCTGTAAAACTTGGCCTTTGCACCTGAGACAACATCTTTTAGAAGATGTTATTAATGGGTTTGATCCTCGAGCGGTCAATACCTATCTGGAAATTTTTTCTTGGTGCAGCGAGTTTGGGCCGCTGTTTATGCCTATAGGGGCTCGTGTGGGATGGAACCCAAAAACTATTGGGTTGATAGTAAGTGCAATTAAATTGCTATGGTTGATATTGTCCGGACGATCGATGTGATCGAGGATGGTTGGCCGTATTTTTGTACTGCAGAGGATCTTCCTTTGACCTCGCCATGTTTGGTGGTCTGGGCTTCTCGTTGTTTGAGACCTCCTTTCATTGTTTCTCGCACCCGACCGGTCATTTTGTTTTGAGGATCCGACATTCTCTATTGGTATGCTTGGCCGCCACTCTAGGGGTACCATGAATTTGACATGGTTGGTCGAGTATGTTGCTCGCGCCGGATGGGCCTGAGCTGTTTTGTTTCAGCTGGCCGGACAGGGGGTCGCAGAATTCGGTACCAACTCCCTTATCTTGGTCGTCATCATTATTTTTGTGATGCTTATGTCTGTTGCATCGAGGTTTATGGATGTTGCCTCTCGTTTCCTGCGTATTGCCCTGGACCGTGGTGTATTGGCATCGGGGTGTGGGCTTTAGGGCCTCCTTCTTAGGTTAAGGTAGCAAATTGTGCTTTGTGTACCTTTTGGCGGGGTGGTCGAGTTCGTATTCCTCAATTGCCAGGACCTTGGTCCATCTGTCTGTGAGCAAATCTTCATCAGCTTTGAGCCATTGTTGCTTCTTTTTCAAGATTTTTGCTGTGGCCATAAGCCGTTGCTTAAAGCGAACTTGCCCTACGGGATCCTCAGGCACGCCGAATTCATCGTCGCCGAGGCTCACCTCGTCTTCGGAGGGGGGCATGAAGTTGTCCTCCTCCAAGTATCCGTCCGTCGCTTGTCCGGCTTGCTCGAAGGTAGGCTAATCGGGATTGTATTCATCTTCGGCACCATCCGGATTGATTTTGACTCCTGTGCCGGTATTGTTGTGGCGGGGCTTGGAGCAACGCTAATGATGTTCATACTTCGCCTTCTTCCTTGAGGGGCTATCCTCCATTGCATCATCTCCATTGATTTCTTTGGGTGTGTCCACCATATATATATATATATATCATATGAGGAGGTGGCTATCCAGCGCCCCGTGGGTGTTGGTTCCCGTTCTTCTTCTACATCGTCGTCCACACCGTCAATGTCTTCAGAGTCGAAGTCAAGCACATCGGTCAAATCATCGACAGTGACAATGAAGTGGGTGGTGGGTGGGCAACGAATTTCCTCGTCGCCTGCTTCCCACTCGAGCCGGACATAGTTCGGCCAGGAGTCTCCTGACAAAGAGAGAAATTTTAATGAGTTCAGCATGTTGCCAAAGGGCGAGTGCTGGAAGATATCCGCAGGGTAAACTCCATTACCGGAGCGCAACCAGATTCGGCAGGCTCGGGGGCATGCAATCTGGAACCTATAGCCGGACACGAGTCGGGGGGTCCGGTAACACAGGCTTCCTTGGGGTGGAGTCTGCGTTTGGCTCTACCGCCGATGAGTGTGCGGCCTCAAAGGCAGGGTCTATCCACCCGTCCCCGGACGACGCAATCTGCCCCGGATTTAGGTCTGGAGCTCATGCAGGTGCGATATCCCGAGTATTTTCCGACAGCAGGTCTAAGCCGTGCTCGTCGTGACTGTCCGACGCTCCTGGCGTAGGCCCGAATCTGTCAAAGATCAAGTCTCCGTGGATATCAGCCGTGTAGTTCAAGTTTCCGAACCTGACCTGATGGCCAGGGGCGTAGCTGTCGATCTTCTCCAGATGGTCAAGCGAATTGGCTCGCAGTGCGAAGCCACCGAACACGAAGATCTGTCCGGGGAGAAAAGTCTCACCCTGGACCGTGTTGTTATTGATGATTGAAGGAGCCATCAAGCCTTGAAGCGACGATACAGGGGAACTCTCAATGAAAGCACCAACGTTGGTGTCAAAACCGGCGGATCTCGGGTAGGGGGTCCCGATCTGTGCGTCTAAGGCTAATGGTAACAGGAGGCAAGGGACACGATGTTTTACCCAGGTTCGGGCCCTCTCGATGGAGGTAAAACCCTACTTCCTGCTTGATTGATCTTGATGATATGAGTATTACAAGAGTTGATCTACCACGAGATCGTAGAGGCTAAACCCTAGAAGCTAGCCTATGATGATTATGATTGTTTGTCCATGGACTAAACCCTCCGGTTTATATAGACACCGGAGGGGGCTAGGGTTTACACAAAGTCGGTTACAAAGAAGGTGATCTAATATCCGGATCGCTAAGCTTGTCTTCCACGCAAAGGAGAGTCTCATCCTGACAGAAGACGAAGTCTTGAGTCTTGTATCTTCACGGTCCAACAGTCCGGCTAAAGTATATAGTCCGGCTGTCCGGATACCCCCTAATCCAGGACTCCCTCAACTGTCTCTTTTCGAGTGAGTCGAGAAGAGAACACGGTGTGGTTATGTTTGAACACAAGTAGTTCTTGATCATTACTAGTCTTCGATTGTTTGTGTAGCTTCTCATCTTACTCTTGTACTCATAAGTTAGCCACCATACAATGCTTAGTCGCTTGCTGCAACCTCACCACTTACCTTTTCCATACCCATTAAGCTTTGCTAGTCTTGATACCCATGGTAATGGGATTGCTGAGTCCTTGTGGCTCACAGATTACTACAACAACAATTGCAGGTACATGTAATGCGATGATCATGACGTGCGAGTGACATTTGCTTGTTTTGGAGTTCTTCTGCTTCTTCTTCTTTGATCGGGGGATAGGTTCCTGGTCGGCAACCCAGGCTAGTAGGGTGGATGTCGTTTAAGTTTCTATTTGTGTTTCATCCGTAGTTGGATGTTGCTCTTATGTATGATGTTGCTGTAATCCTGTGGCATTGTATGCCTTTTGTATGTATCCCCATCTATTATGTAATGGTACGATGTAATGATATCCACCTTGCAAAAGCGTCATTAATAAGCGACTCTATCCTTGGTGGGACCCTCAAGTTCCTCTCGGAGAGGCTCGCATATTGGGCGTGAAAATATGCCCCCATGATTATGTATTGCCTAGGGTCTACTTAGATCACCAGTCTATGATCGACCACCATTTAGTTGATAACCCTAAGCCTCCTCACCACATTCGTTATAATTTGGTTTTTAGTGAGGATACTCGTGATATTATTCTGTTGCCTGCACCTGCTTTGTTTGACTCTTATGCCAATGGATACACCATTCTACCAGAGGGCATTGTCGCCTACCGAAATGCACAGGCAGCGGCAGAGGAGGAGCCCTAGGAGTGGGACACTCAAGTACCACCACCTCAGCACTTTCACATGGGACGGGATGGTTACTACAGATGGTGATTACCAAGCTAGGAGAAAGCCTAAGCTTGGGGGAGTACGTATTTCCCACCGACATTACATTCATGTTCACACATTGCATTTTTGGGTTGTCATTGTATAATCCATGCTAGATTTATTTTATCGCTTCCTTATTTTTTGTGTGTTTGAAAAACTTTGAGAAAATCCAAAAATATTGCTTGCTTCTTTTCGGTTTTTCTTTCTAGTTTATATTAGTTTTAGTATTAAAAGAAAACCCAAAAATATTTCCTGTTCTTCTTTTCCTTGTTGGTAGCTTTCCCGTGTAAATAGTTTTTCTCATTTTTTTCTCCTTCTTCAATTTTCTTTCTTTAAGAAAAATCAAAAACTCCAAAAATATTTTAGTGTGTTTCTTTGTCCTTTTCTTTCGGTGAGTCATTATGAGAAAAAATCTACGATGAAAATGTTAAGTGGCTCTCATATGCATTATTGTTGATCTGACAAATAGCCCATTTTACCTTGTCTCCTCATTTGAACAAAATGTTTGCAGATTCTAGCATAGTCCACAACACTCTTGCACTATTATTATTTTCATATCATTTGGTCATGCAAGTGAAAGGCAATAATGATGATATTTGATGAAGTGACTATGCCAAGAAAAGCGGGTATGAACTCAACTTGTTTTTTTCGTAAATATGTTTAACCATGTATCCATGATTCATCATATTATGATCAAACATGTTTATGATGACAATTTGAGATTATAGTTGCTCATGCCATGCTTAAGTAGCTAGGACTGGTTAATGATTTATCTTGGGTGTCAACATGCATTAAAATGATTATGATGTAGTATGATGATATGGTGTCCTCCTCTGAATATTTCAAGTGGCTTGACTTGGTACATATTCACACATGTAGATGATTAAAAACCAACATAGCCTCCATGATATTTATGTTCATGGAATTTGTATACTACTCATGTTAGTACTCAATGTTAATTATTCATAATGCATGGTTATGACCGTTTTGGCTCTCTAGTCGGCCGCTTCTCAATCTATTTTCTAGCCTTTGCCTTAAGCGGGAATACTGCTTGTGCATCAAATTCCATAAACAAAAGTTATTCCAGATGAGTCCACTATATCTACCTATATACAGTATTACCTTGCTGGTCCAAGTAAATTTGCATGTGCCACCTCTAAATATTCAAATAAACATTTGATTAGTGTGCCCGTACCGCTCATAAGCGATAGGGGGCGGTCAGTATCTTCCATGCTAAGCGGGTTATTCTCATGATGAGTGTTTATTCCCTCATCATTGCACGAGAGAGGCCGGTAATCGAGATGCCATGTCCCATGATCAAAATTGCAATAATAATGAAACAAACTCCCCCAGACTGTTGTTGGTATGGAGGGAACCCGAGGACTCGGCTAGCCATGGCTTGTGTTTGTTGGTGGAGGGGAGTAAACTTTACTTTTACCGCATGGGAACCACCGCTAATTTGTTTAGCATGGAAGATATTGAAAACTCTCGGTCATAACATTAATATGAAAGGTATACCTCCCAAAATTATATTTCTCTCCGATTTAAACTTTGAGCTCCCGCACCTCTGCAAATCCCTGCTTCCCTCTATGGAGGGCCTAACTATTTACTTTTATGTTATTTTACTTTTTTTGTTGAGTCATCACCTTCTAAAATAAGCACATGTCCTGAGAGCACTATTGTCATTCTCATGCATTGTGTATAGTTAACATTGTGTGCATCATGACTGGATCTCTTATACCATGAATTACAATGTTTAGTCCCTACTTGAACTTTGGAGGTGATCTGCATTTATGTTTTGCGGTCTCAGAAAGGGCTAGCGAGATACCATTATTGTCATATTATATCATGATTGTTTTGACAAAGTGTCGGCATTTGAAATATTTTATTATTGCTCGCTAGTTGATATGACATTGATATGAGTGAATATAATTTTTAATATTTATCATTTGCATGGTAAGTCATGATCTTTGCTGAAAACCCAGGTATTATTTAAGCATATATATGGACACAAGAACTAAAGAGTTCATAAAAGTTTTTTTCTTTGTCACTTTCAGTTGTCAACTGAATTGCTTGAGGACAAGCAATGAGTTAAGCTTGAGGGAGTTGATATGTCTCCGTTGTACCTACTTCTCCAAACACTTTTGCTGACACTAATTTTCATGATTTGAATGAAACTAACCCGGACTAACGTTGTTTTCAGGAGACCTACCATGGTGTAGTTTTTCTGCAGAATTAAAAGTTCACGGAACTGGATGGAACTTTTTCGAGAATTATTTGTAATAAAAGAAAAATAATGGAGTAAAGACCTACTAGAGGGGAGCTGCTACCCACTAGGCACCTGGGCGCCCCACACCCCTCTGGCGCGCCCTGGTGGGTAGTGGGCCCCATGAGGCTCCACTGACCCTAATATGGATACTCTAAATTCCTATTGCCCGAGAAAAAATAGGACATGAAGTTTCATCATGTTTTACGTTATGGAGCCCCCGCCACCTCCTATTCTTCAGTGGGAGGCTAGTTCTAGAGTCCGATCGGGGCTCCACATAGGGGGATCTTCCGTCTTCGTCATCATCAACCATCCTCCATCACCAATTTCATGATGCTCACCGCCGGGAGTGAGTAATTTCTTCGTAGGCTTGCTGAACAGTGATGGGTTGGATGAGATTCATCATGTAATAGAGTTAGTTTTGTTAGGGCTTGATCCCTAGTATCCAATATGTTTCGAGATTGATGTTGCTATGACTTTGCTATGCTTAATACTTGTCACTAGGGCCCGAGTGCCATGATTTCATATTTGAACCATTTATGTTTTCACCAACATATTTGTGTTCTTGATCCAATCTTGCAAGTTATATGCACTTATTATGTGTTATGATTAGCATACCCTAAGGTGACAATAATTGGGATTCTTTTCGGTGATTACTGTAGTTTGAGGAGTTCATGTATTCACTATGTGTTAATGCTTTGTTCCGATTCTCCATTAAAACAAGCCTTAATATCCCTTAGTTTCCTTATGGACCCCACTATCACGGGAGGGTAATACAAAAGATGTCATTCAAGTTCTTTTCCACTAGCATGTATGACTATTTGCGGAATACATGCCTACGTTACATTGATGAATTGGAGCTAGTTCTCTGTTGCCCTTGGTTATGATTGTTATATGATGAATATTATCCAATGTTATAACTGATCAAATGCTTTCGAGATTTTCACATATTGTTCTTGCTAAGTTACTGTCACTACTGCTACAGTTGCTGCTGTTACAACTACTATAAAACTAGTGCTACTTCTATTACCGTTACCATTGCTATCGCTACTACTGCTATCAAATTATCATACTACTATGCTAATGATCACTCTACTGTAGATATTTAGTCTCCAGGTATGGTTGAATTGAAAACTCAACTGGTAATACTTAGAAGTATTCTTTGGCTCCCCTTGTGTCGAATCAATAAATTTGGGATGAATACTCTACCCTTAAAAACAGTTGCGATCCCCTATACTTGTGGGTTATCAGGTGCATGTAACTTGAAAGATAGGATTCAAAACACACTTATATTCATGAAAACATAATATATAGGTTCAGATATGAAATCACGGCATTCGGGCCCTAGTCATAGAAACATAAATCTTTGAACATAATGGATACTAGGGATCAAGCCCTAACAAATTGACTCAATTACATGAAAAATCTCATCCAACTCCATCAACTTCCAGCAAGCCTATGAAGGAATTACTCACTCCCGATGGTGAGCATTATGATGTTATTGAGGAAGAAGGGTTGATGATGATGATGGCGATGAATACCCCTCTCCGGAGTGCCAAACAGACTCCAGAATAGCCCTCCCGGTGAAGAATATGAGGTGGCGGCGGCTTTGTATCGTAAAACAAAATAGAACTTCTTCTATTATTTTTTCTCTCAGGGAAACGGAATTTATAGAGTTGGAATTAGGGCAGATGGCCGCCAATGGGACCCACAAGGCATCCAGGTGTGCCCTGTTGCCTTGTGAGCAACTAGTGGGCCCCCTCCGATGGAACTTCGTCCAGTATTTTTTATTTATTCCATTAAAAATTTCTGCAATGTTCCTTTCAATTTCGAGAACTTTTATTTTTAGTTCTGCTAAAAACAACGTCAGTTTGGGTTAGTTTCATTCAAATTGTGCAAATTAGAGTCCAAAACAAGAGCAAAAGTGTTTGGAAATGTATATGCGATGGAGACGTATAAGGACACAAAGAACCCAAGCAACTATCCAGCAGGGACCACAAAGACACATTTGTCAGGGTTTAACTTCATGCTGAAATTGTGGAGGTTGTTGAAGGTATTCTATAGGTCGGCAAGGAGGCTTGAGCCTTGCTTGGATTTTACTACGATGTTGTCATGTAGACCTTTACATTTTCTCCAATCTATTTGTTAAAACACTTCTGCATCGTCTGCTGGTACGTAGCCCCCGCATTTTTTAGGCCGAACAACATCTTGAAGTTGCAGAAGGGTCCATATAGCATGATGAAGGAGGTCATCTCCTGGTCAGACTCTTTCATTCATATCTGGTGGTATCCGGAGTACGCATCCAGTAAGCTTAGGCGTTTACACCCTACGATGGAGTTGATTATCTGATTGATCCTAGGTAGATAGGACGGGTTTTTGGGGCACGCTTTATTGAGGTCAGTGTAGTCTACACACATGCGCCACATGTTGTTCTTCTTCAGTACCATCACCGGGTTTGCCAACCACTCCGGGTGCGGGACCTCTCTTATGAATTTGACTGCAAGTAGGTGCGCTATCTATGCCCCTATTGCCATCTGTTTTCCTGTGACAAAGCATCGTAGGGCTTGCTTTACCGGCCTCGCATCCTTGCTGACTTTGAGGAAGTGTTCGGCCATCTTCACTGGAACTCCTAGCATGTCGAAAAGTAAGGAGCTCTGCTTCTTGGAGATGTCAATGAATTGCCCTGACCCATCAACAACCAGCTGGAAAGAGCCGAACATGAGGCAATGGCCTGGTGAGGGATCACTGGTCTCTAACGATTATCCATGCTTGGTTAATTCTCCGGTCAATGTCACCTCTACCAGGCACGCCAACTGACAGAGCAAATTCCATTAGATCCATCCGTAGGGTTCATGACGAGATAGGAAGTATCGGGACGGAGTCTGCACAGATAATTTACCCAGGTTCCGACCTTCGAAGAGTAATTCCCTACATCCTATTTTGTCTTGCTATTAATGGTGAGGGGATTCCTCGTGCAGAGGATTAAAATGCTGTTTGAGATGTCTACCGAGAGTTGAGTTTTAGATTGGATCCCTAATGAGAACCTAGGCCTCCCTTTATATAGATAGGAGGGGCCTAGGGTTTACACAAGGGGGTAGGTCAGATCTATTTGGCCGCTGCCCTCTATCTTGGGGAACATGCTCGTTGCCATCGCCTTCTTAGGGTTTCCCGATTCACCTTGGGCCGAGTATGCCCTGGTCGAGCTCGAAGTCGAGCTCTCTTACATAAGGTACCCTGATTTCAGGACCCCATCAAATACAATTTCTATATTTCCAAAGGCACTAAACTATAGCAGAATGATACGTCTCTGTCGTATCTACTTTTCCAAACTAGGAGGCGTTGATCAACTTTTTGCGAGCCAACAAGGATGTATTCGCTTGGGAACCCAAGCACCGGGCTGGGGTCCCAAGGGGGGTAATCGAGCACCACCTGAGGGTATGCTCAAATGTGCGGCATGAAGCAGAAGGCTCACCGCCAGTCCATTGAGAATCATGCCTTCATTGTCCAAGAAACCCGTAAGCTACAAGCCGCAGGGGTCATCAGAGAGGTGCAGTACCCAGAATGGCTGGCGAACCACGTCATCGTCCCCAAGAAAGGAGGGAAGGAGCGCATGTGTGTCGACTTCACCAACCTCAACAAGGACTGCCTGCAAGATCCCTTCCCGCTCCCTCGCATCGACTAGATCGTTGACTCCACCACCGAGTGCGACCTGTTGTGCTTCCTAGATGCCTTCTTCGGTTACCACCAGATCAAGATGGCCGTGGAGGACGTGGAGAATACAGCCTTCCTCACCCTGTGCGGGGTGTACTGCTACACCTGCATGCCCTTCGGGCTGCGCAACACCGGAGCAACCTTCCAGCGATTGATGCATATCGCCCTGGGTTTGCAGCTCGGGAGGAACGCAGAGGCCTACGATGATGATATAGTGGTGAAGTATCGGGAGGCCAGAACTCTGATAGAAGATCTGGAGGAGGCGTTCACTAGCCTGCGCACGGTGGATCTTCGGCTTAAACCTGAGAAGTGTGTGTTCGGGGTCCCTTCCGGCAAGCTGCTGGGCTTCTTGGTGTGACTCAGAGGGATCGGGGCTTACTCAGAAAAGGTCAAGGCGATAGAGGATATGAACCCCCCCCCCCACAGACCCTGAAGGAGATGCAGAAGCTGGCTGGCTGCGCAACCTCACTTGGGCGCTTCATTTCCAAGCTAGGGGAGCACGCTCTCCCATTTTTCAAGTTGATGGAAAGGAAGGAGCCATTCGAGTGGACCCCGAAGCAGACGCGGCCTTCCAAGACCTTGGGAGATATCTGACCAGTCCGCCCGTGATGGTGGCACCGCGCTCTCTCGAACCCTAGGTGCTCTATCTGGCAGCAACCCCTCACTCAGCCGGCCCCGCCCCGATGGTGCTAAGGAAGGAGCGCCTGACCAAGAAGCCACAGCAGGACAAACAACCGGCAAGCAAGGCGCAGCACCCCCAAGGTGAGGCATCTGAAGTCACGGCCGACGCAGTGGTCGACATTCCTCCTGAAGCCACGATTGACACCGTGGCTGCCAAGGCTCCGGAGGACGGGCCTCATGAGGCCTTAAGAGACTTGTGCCCTTGTGAGGAAAAACACTCCGTTGATGCTTCCTCCCTCGTCGAGCACCCTGCCTACTTCGTCAGCATAATATTGAGGGAGGCCCAGGCACGCTACCCCATGCCATAGAAGCTCTTGCTCGCACTTCTACTCACCTCCAGGAAATTGCGCCACTACTTTCAAGGACACCCCATCAAGGTTGTATTAGCGTACCAGCTAGAGAGGGTGCTCCGGAGCCCAAACACAGCCGGGCGAGTCGCCAAATGGAACATTGAGCTTCAAGCATTCAATGTCGAGTTCATTACCACCAAGGTCATCAAGGGTGCGGCCCTCGTGGACTTCGTGAATGAGTGGACTAACGCTCCATACCACAGGGAAGGCGAGGACTGCTCCCTCCTGCCAGGAGATGAAAAGCCGGATGGATGGATCATGTACTTCGACGGGGCGTTTGCTCGACAAGGCGCATGAGTGGGGGCCATCCTCATCTCACCCACCAAGGACAAGCTTTATTATGCAGTACAACTTTGCTTTCAGCGGGGCGAGAAGGTCTCCAACAACATCGCAGAATTCGAAGGCTTGCTCGCCAGACACAGGGCCGCGGCTGCCCTGGGAGTAAAGTGCCTCACCATCAAGGACGACACTCAGCTTCTCGTCAATTTCTCCAACAAGGAGTACATGCCTAAGGACGAGCACATGGAGGCGTACCTAGAGTAAATGCACAAATTGGAGAAGCGGTTCATGGGCTTGGATCTGTAGCACATGCTGCGTGGGACGAACAAGGAAGCAGACGACATCGCCAAAAGAACCTCTCGTAGGCTCCCTCAGGAGCCAGGGGTGTTTGAGGAGCGGCTCTTCAAGCCATCTGCGACCCCGCACATCACGACTCCAGCACCACCTTAGGAGGACTTGCCACAAGCACCCGAGATGGGCGCTCTAGCATGTGGTCACTACTCAGGAGCCCGCCTGCTGCTCGCGCTTGAGCCACAGGAGGGGTGTTTGTCTGAAGAGTTCAAGGCGTACTTGCTTCAAGGGACCCTGCCAGAGAAGGAGGAAGACGCTGAGCGCGTGGCCCGTCAGGCCACCACGTACTGCATCAAGGAGGCCCAATGACGTTTCGTTGCGGTGCATCTCCATGGAACAGGGGCTTGAGCTGCTGGCGGACATACATGGTGGGGACTGCGGGCACCAGTCCTCGTCGCGCACCCTGGTGGGCAAGGCATTCCGCAGTGGCTTCTACTGGCCCACCGCGCTCAATGACGCTACAGAGCTGGTGCGCACTTGTGAAGCATGCCAGTTTCATGCCAAGTAGATCCATCAGCCCACGCAAGGTCTCCAGATGATACCGCTCACGTGGTCGTTTGCGGTCCGTGGGATGGACATCTTGGGACCGTAACCTCGGGAGCTAGGGGGCAACCGATACCTCTACGTTGCTATCGACAAGTTCACCAAGTGGGCGGAGGTAGAAGCTATGTGCAGCATCCCAGCTAGATCAGTTGTCAAGTTCATCAAGGGAATCGTGAGTCGATTTGGGGTCCCCAATCGCATCATCACCGACAACGGCTCGCAGTTCAGAAGCAACCTTTTCAAAACATACTATGCTAACCTTGGAACGCAGATCTGCTATGCCTCAGTAGCACACCCACGGAGCAATGGACTGGCTGAGAGGGCCAATGCAGATGTCCTGAGGGGCCTCAAGACCCGCACCTTCAAGAAGAAGCTCGAGGCCTGTGGCAGGGGCTGGCTCGACGAGCTTCAGTCCGTGCTGTGGTCCATCTGAACCACCGCGACCAAGCCAACAGGAGAAACGCCGTTCTTCCTCGTCTACGGAGCAGAAGCGGTTCTCCCTGACGAGGTCAAGCATTGCTCCACGCGGGTCCTGGCGTTTGATGAAAGTAGCAGGACACCACGCGGAGGATGGATCTCGTGCTGGGGAGGAATGCCGCCATCAAGCCTCGCTTCGAGCACCGAGGTACCAGTAGGCACTGCAGTGGTACCACTGCCGCAGCATCCTCTCCAGGACGTTAGAGGTGGGCGATCTCGTCCTGAGGCGGGTGCTCTCCAGGGAGGGGCTGCATAAGCTCTCTCCCATGTGGGAGGGCCCGTTTAGGATTGCCCATGTCTCTAGGCCTGACGCCGCGCGCCTCGAGACACATGACGCGGTCCCCATCCAGAACGCTTGGAACATCCAGCACCTCCGGAAGTTTTACCCCTGAAGAAAGGCTCCGGTCTGTGAAGCAAGGCTCCAGCCTATGAAGGTCTCTGCTTGTGGCACTCTCAGGTAATAATGAGTGGGGCTGTACACGCCCCGGAGTCTCCTGAGAGTCGCCCTGGGGCCTCATGGGGGCTCCCTCCCATGTCCTAGTAGCAGCACTTAGCTCCGCGCTGGTGAGAAGGCTAGATTAGGTGCCGGACGCGGCTGTTCATTTGCTTTCTGAAGTTGCTTGCAATTTTTTAGTAGTCTTACAATGGATTTGGTATTCTTGAATGCTGGTTCCTCGAGTTGTGTTTTCCCCTAAGCTGTTTTGGCCTAAGGACAAGAGAGAGGTGGCAGTCGCCCGCCACTCCTCCTCGCGCTCCTCGCGCGTGGGGTAAGGTAGGTGTGTGCGCCCAAGGCTTGCCTTTGCGCGCACACACCATGCCGAACCCCATTGTTTCGGCTTCATCCTTGCAAGGAACCCTCGATCGAGTCCACTGGTGTGAGCACCCCTCATGTCCATGCCCCTCGGGCAGCGCGATGCGGTGCATCAGGTCTAAGCTAACCTATGGCAGGGGGCTCGCGTAAGGGGGAGCAAGTCACTTGACAAATTTTATCTTCCTTCAAAGGATAGCTCTGCCCTGCCGCGGCTCCTGAGGGCGCAAGGTGTACCTCCTGAGGGCACATGGTGTGTCTCCTGGGGACCCTGTCAAGTACCTAAGGTCAGGCTCTCATGAGGCAGAGGACGACTGCACGTCCCAAGCTAAGCCTTCCTACCTTAACCCGCTCAAATTGCAAACACTATAGCACGACATCAAGATGGCAATTATAACATAAAAAGGCATAGCAACAATTGATCATTACACGCCCCCGTAGGGTACATTCTTCTTTTTTCAGATTGCAGGAGAAAGGAAAAGCTAAACAAAGAGGTCCCGAAAGCCTACAAGCTTGCCACCAGCGCCGCATCCTCAAGCAGTGCCTCAAGGTAGCCCGACGCTTCGCCAGTTCATCCATAGGAGATCTGGGGCCACCGGCCTTGTGTCCAAGTTCGCCAGCCCCTAGCTTCACGCCGGGCTCTTCTCCAGCTTCACTGGAGCGCTACGGCAGGAAGAACCACTGGCGTCCTCGACACGAGCACGACGACGCGGAGGCCGGTCGTAGCCATCGCTGCTCGAGTTCTTGTCTGAAGAAGAGCCGCCGTCACGGGAGGAGGAGCGCATGTCGCCAAGGCCAAGATCGCTGTCGCCACTCTCGTCCTCGCTGTTGTTCTCCGGGCAGCACCCCACGCGGCGGCCGTCCCTCCTGAACACCCTCACATAGAGGGTTGCCAGGCCATCGTACTTGAAGTGGAGGGTGAACCTTCCGCCCAGGCCACGTGCACGGGCGAAGGTTTGCCAGCTGCGGGCCAACACCACGCTGCCAGAGGCGGAGACCTCAGTACCAACCCACGAAGCTCTGCTGCAGCACCCGTCAGCCTGCAGCTAGAGGCCATTAAGCCCTGAAGAAGGAACCTCGCCGGAGAAGAAGCGTGGGAGCCGGAGCTAAGTGCCAGCCGGGCTCTCCAACCACACCACGAACTCAGGGAGCACCTCCAGCGAGGAAAAGCACGGCCATGGCGGGCGCACGATCACGGTGCACCTCCCTTCATCATGGGGGCTGCTCCGAAACCAGTGGCCCCACCGTGAGAGGAGGTGTCAACGCGGGCGCCTAGAGCAACGCTACCTCTAGGGGGCGCGCGCCGCGCCCCCTGGATGCTGCCGGAGGGACCGCAGGGTGCTTGCAGGGACAGCCACGGCCCCTCTTGGGAGGAGGAGAGGCTGGCCCCTCCTTGGAGGCCTTCCCCTTCTCGGCCGCTGAAAACCTCTTCGGCGACGCCATGGAAGCAAGATGGGGAGGAGAAGAAGCAGGCGGGAGCAAGACGAAAGAGAGATGGGCAGGGGCTCCACCCGCTCGCACATTTATAGCCGAGAGAAGGTAAATCGTCGGCCTACCGCGATTTCCAGTAATGATGATCCTCTCTGCATGCAGCATGCAGTTGTCAAGTCGAGCAGTTGCCGAGGTAGCGTGGGGAAACGGAGTCGCCCATGTCTAATCAATCGCTATGCGTCATCAAGGCCGCAGGCGGTTAGGAACCACGGCGCTCCGCACTTGCCCTTTGGCTTCGCCTAGAAGCCAAGTCCAAGCACGCCTTGGGCCCAGGGGCTACTGTCAGCATCCTGGACATGGGGTTATCCAATCGTGCCTGCCTGCGGCCCACCACGTGGCTTCATCGATGGCCTGGTATGGCCCAACTTCAACACCGCAAGACTCTCGCGAGGAAGACGGTGCCAAGACCCCCGAAGGAAGTGGCCTCCTTAGGAGGGCTCCTGAGGGGCGGAGAGTTCTATACAAGCTACCTCACGAGGCTCGGTTGGACGTGAGCCATGACGACCAAGGCCAGGTAGGCGCCAGGCGGATGCAGAGCATAGGTTTCCTCTTCGGTGCAAGGGAGGCAAGCCACATGCGCGGATTCCCGAGGAATCAGCCAAAGGTTTCCATTTTTGTGCAACAAGACCAAGACCGCCAGGACGGCAGGACGGAGGTCATCAACGAGCCCACCGCAACGTCACGACCAGAGGCTTTTCGCAGGCAAAGACTACTTTTGTCAGGATAGACTATACTACTTGTCCCCTTTCAAATCCCGTAATTGTGGAATCCCTTCCTGTTCATATTTGGGAAGAGGACCAAGGCCACTATACATAGGACCTAGCCACCACCATATAGGGGGACCGAAATCAGAACAAGTAGAGCACCACACCAGCTCAAGAACACCTCACCTCCTCAGGCTTGTTCATCCACTATACTAGTTCAACCATAGCCCCTCGAGGCAATCCACCACACCACACTGGAGTAGGGTATTACACCAAAATGGTGGCCCGAACCAGTATAAATCTCTGTGTCTTTGTGTCTCTTTGAGCTCGACGCGCTAGGCTAGGAGGATCCCGAGTAGGCAGGATGGGTAGGTTGAGATCTTCAGACGCACCGCAGTTTCCAAACCTCTCTAGGGTTGCCGGAACCCTAAATCGGACATCATATGGTTGGATTGGAATATCTTGGCCTAAACACATGAGTATGTGGTTCTCTCTCAGAAAATGAAGGCTGGAAGTGTAGGTACGTTCTAATGGCTTCCCTCACGAATGAGGAGAGGGTGTAGGGGTATATATAGCCTCCACACAAAATCTAACCATTACACACAATTTACCAAACTTGGTGGGACCGACTCAGAAAACTTGGTTGGACCGATTTAATTCATAATGTGACCATTAGGCATTTCGGTGGGACCGACACGTTAACTCAGTGGGACCAATATCATTAGGGTTAGGGCATAACGTAATCTCAGTTTGACCGATTACACAAACTTTGTTGGACCGACTTTGGTAATAATCGAAACAGGGAGTTGGTCTGGCAAACTCGGTGGGACCGATTCGCTCGTCTCGGTGGGACCGAAATGTTACAACAAGGAAACAGGGAGTTTGCATTGCAAACTCGCTGGAACCGATCGCTCATCTCGGTTAGACCGAAACGTCACAAAGGGAAACAGGGAGTTCACAATCCCATCTCGGTGAGACCGAGATCCCTATCGGTTAGACAGAAGTGACTAGGGTTTCTGGCAGTGGCTATGTCGAATGAACTCGGTGGTGCCGGATGGATCAAATCGGTGGGGCCGAGTTTGACTTTGGTTTGGGCATTTGGAGCATATCACTGAGCATTTTGAGAAAGCAAGCCATTAAGCAACACCTCATCCCCATTTAATAGTATTGGCTTTCCTATGGACTCAATATGATCTTGGATCACTGAAATAGAAAATGTAGAGTCTTGAACTTTAGAGCTTGAGCCAATCCCTTGTTCTTAGCATTTTGAGGGGTCCACATTCCTAATCCATGCCATGCCAATCATTGAACTTTCCTGAAATATTCATCTTGAAATATCATTAGTTCAATGAGGTATATGTTGTTAATCATTACCGAAACCACCCAGGGATAGTTGCACTTTCAATCGCCCCCTTTTTGGTAATTGATGACAACATATAGATCAAAGCTTCGACAAATGATAATAAGATTGAAATACGTCGTCGCTTTGAGAACTATGTGATAAGCAAGAGCTCCCCCTAAATTTGTGCATTATTTAACATTTGCTTTGGACTGCAAATGCACAATATGATAGGATCACTAGATGACCCATTGCGCCGATGGCGCAAAGAGCGAATTCAAACCAAGCACTAATAGAGTGAGTATAAAAATAGGTAGATACCGATTAGAGCATATGGAAATGAGTAGCTACAATACAAAGTGTTCTAAGAGGCTTATGAACAAATACATATTTTTGCAGGGTGAATAATGTTATTGTACAGCGAATGGTAGAACTAAAATGCAGAGGAACAGAACTTGCGCATGCGCAATGAGTGAGAAAACTTGTGCAGATAAAGTTCCACCAACCTGCGAGGTTACATATTTTCTTGCTCTTGTCTTGTTTGATAATGGGCTAAATCATTGTTCTTTTTTTGTTTCCTTACCTGTCCAGGTGGTTTGCTCGACCACTCACCGTCGGTTACACCAATGTCCATGTTCTCCATAAGCACGGCCTTGGATCTGAGTTTGAAGAGTGAAATTGCAGTGAGGCGGAAGGAGACAATGAAGGAGACAACAAGCTAGGCTTTGAATCGCCTTTTTTGCGGCAGCTGTCAATGAACGCTTGTCAGAGTCGACAGAGGAACTGACGCTGGGCAGAGAGAGGACTGAGGAATGGGGACTCTGTTTTGATTGGGGATTTAGGTCAAAGCTCAGTACCCCCGACTAATTTGAGAGTGGCATTCCATGAAAATAGACAAACCAGAGGTGCAGTAAATGAGGCTCGAAATCCATGACCAAATCAGCATACAGACGCAGGAAACCGGAGAGGAACCTGCAATGAAAAAAATTGATGATTTCTATGGGTGGTGAACTGATACAAAACCAGACCATGGTGAGCGGGACGGTACCTCTGAAGGTTTGATGGCGTTGTTGGAAATAAATATTCCACATGAGCACGACCAAGTTGATGAGTAATAACCATGGCCACGGGTATGACTACAACCCTGCAGGAGTAATTATGCAAGGAAACACCTAGACCATTAACCAAAAGGGAACCCAAGAGCGGCGGACCCTAAGAAAAGAACACAACAAACATAAAGCATCAGTAGCATGGGGTTCATATGACAAAGAAGCCTGCTTCCTAGGCTCATATGACAAAGAAGCTGGCATACCATCTGCAGCATGGACATTTAATTAAAGAACTAATTATGTAATCAAGCTTATAATCAAAGCATGTAAACTGACAAAAGTTCTGTAATACTTTAATTGGCGGAAACAATTATTGCTGTCTGTGTTACCTAATGATAGTTGAAGGAAACAACATCAGATTTGTCAGCAAAATAATATCCAAGAACCTATTTTTGGGGTGATTACTAACATAACTAGCGTATAGACCCGCAAGAATTAAGGTGGTAACTATTGCTTCAGATTTTGGATTCATGTGCCTATTTTCAGTATGAGAACTCTAGAGTAATTAATATTTGATAATTAACATTCCCAGTCAAGTTTATAGAAATTATGAAATGAAATTTATGTCTTGGGGTAAAAACAATAATGGACATTTAATTAAAGAACAAGCTTCCATGGACTAAAACGCAAAAGCACTGAAATTTGACAGGTCTCATCAGTGGAATAAATAGATGTGTATTCTCATCAGTAGCTGCCATAGACAAGCTACATGACACCTCTAAAATAGTTCGAGGGCCTAGGATGTGCTTTAGCATAGCAAGAAAACTTCTAAATAAAAACAACATATAACCACTGACATGTGGAAGAGTTCAAATAGTTTCCTAAAAAACAGACAGGAAAGGAGCAAGGCAAAAGAAAAATTTACAACAGTACCATGAAAAATTTCCAACATATAACCACTGACCTGATGATAGCCTCAAATATATGCACTGTAACAACTAATCAGTACATCAGGAGCATGCATAAAAAGAGAGTGAGGCACAATCGACAAAATAAATTTATGTCTAACATTATTAACTGATTTTAGTACCATGGAAGCATAAATAGCAGATGAAAATAGGTTACAGGGAGTCCAGGCTGGCATCAGTCATACTAACAGCATTTCTGATCCCTTGTCCACTGTATCTTAACTCAATTTCCCATTCTAGTTGCATGTCGATGTATCACAAACAGAAATATTTCCAATGGAATTTTCAGTTCTAAAGAGACTCTCAAGCATAGAACCAACATATTAAGCAATAACTGGACCCATCCTCTAAGATGGCTATTAATGCAACATGATACCTAGGCATAAGTCAATTGTATGTTGGAACAACAAATAAAAGAAGAGAGTTGTTGCTCCTAGTCTTGCATGGAAAAAAACAGGGCTCCAAAGGTGAATGATCTAAAATTAGGAAAGCCTCAAACAAGGCCGCACAAAGAGGAAAATCATCAAGTGTTTGAATGATGTACTGCAAGAACTGAATTGATCTAAGAGCTAATATTATTTTCAAATTATAGGAGATGATCAGACAGGTTTGAACCTAATTGTGTCAACAACAATGCAGGAATGGACTGGCATCTAGTTTGGCTGGTTTTACCTTGAGCAAAATTGCAATTTCGAAAAGCAGCATGGATTTTCTGAAGAAGCTCTTGCACCCGGTCAACAGTCCCATTGCCCAAGTTCTCTTATAAAATCTTATATTATGGGACGGAGGGAGTACTATTTATTCGTGACTTGAATGGAATCAACAACCACTTTCATGCATTGCATATACAACGGCTGGCTCTCTCTGTTTTCCGCTGCCTTATCTCATAACTACTTCTACTAATTTTTGACCGGGCTCGGTTGCTGTCTAAACCAAGACATTGCATTCAAGCTCAACGCAGTACCTCCTAATGTAGAAGCTTTAATTAATAGAAGCAAGCATCTGCCAATTTATTTAAGAAAGAACACCACGCCTGAAACACAATAGGCGTATATCAACTAAATCCAGACACATATATCAGTGGTCATGACACCAACCGTCACACCTAAAAACATAGGGAAAGTATGTAGTCCATGTCATAATTATAAATATTCTGTTTTCGCCTTAAAATATCACAAAAGAGGCAAATAAAAACACAGCAATAACATAAATGCTCACCAGCAAAAAAAATAACATAAATGCAGATGAATGCATATTTTTCCAGGTTTAATACATGTAAGGACATAGTACAAGCTGAAAGCTATCAAAAAGAGGCACATACTTTGTGAAGGAAAGCCTTCCTTGCAATATCTGAGATAGGTAAGCTTATAGCTTGTTCTGGCTGAAAAAACCAAAAGAAAAACATGAAGTCCAACCATTGATAGATATTGTGTGCAACGAAGAAAGTATGGTAACGTAGTAGATGGAAATACCAAATTCTACCCCTCAAATACTGCTCTTGAAACTATGTCTGGAGTTGGTGCTCTACTAAAATTCTGGATGAAGACAGGGCTAGAAGTTTCTCCTTCAAAACAACAGTTGCAATACCAGAACACATTTTAGTGTATGCAGTGCTAAAGAATCCAATAGTCTTGCAAATACAACCTAGTTTCGTACATTATTTAAACTGTAGGATCCAACTAAGCGAAATAAAGAGTTTTCAGCAATTTCAACCCCGGGGATAATCTGAGAATTTTGAATAAGAACACATATAGCAAAGTGAGGAAAAACACATCCATATGCTTACCAGTCGACCCCTAGCCCCTGTAGTACCGTAAAAATTTGCCTCCTTCCCCTTGTGTATGCATCCCTATTCTTTGCGGCTTCTGTTGCTGACATATCCTGCACACCAATGACAAAAAAAATTATAATTGACAATAGCAACCATAGTAACAACAACAGGGTAGAATTCTCTCAACTATACATTGCAAAAAAATTAGGGTTGTAGCAGTCTCCGGCTTGGCTAGTTTTACCTTGAACAAAATTGCGATTCCAGAAATCAGCATGGATTTTTTGAAGAAGCTCTTGCATCCTGTCAACAGTCCCATTGTCTTGTTGGAGTGAGAAAGAAATGCAGGTAAGAAGAACAACAAACATCCTGAAGTGAGGGAGAAATAACCAAAAAAAGAGAGTTGCTGCTCCTAGTCTTGCATGGAAAAAACAGGGCTCCAGAGGTGAAGTGAATTATCTCTCAACTATACATTGCAAGAAAATGAACCAATAAAAAACACAAAGAACAACCACTATCTCAAATTCTTATTTCTCTCCGAGTTGAGTGACTCCTTCCAGAACAAATGGCCAAGCTGGCCATAAAAAGGGACATACAAAAAAATGTTGATATAAGTGAATCAGTAAAAACAAAAACGTAAAACTGTATGTGAATAATCAGGATGGGATGAGTGCTTTTAAGCACCATGTCACGAACCAGAGCCATGGCAAAAATTTTGGTGATTTCATATGCAAATAAACCTGCAAAAGTAGCAAGATGAGTCAGACTGACAAACAAATCTCTTGACATTGCTCTTTGGAAAGTGCTGCGGAGATGGATAATACTCAATCAGTCTCTATACCATTGTCTCCTGTAGGCTGGGTGTAGTACACAACTTTTGGAAGCTATAGTGTGTTCAACATAACATCTAAAACAACCCTTGGTGTTTTAGAGGCAAGAAACAGTCAAGTATCAAACATCATTGTGTCGTCGTGCGTGATTAATTTAGCAACAGGTATTACTACATATACTTAACACGGGACAATCCTAATCTAGGTTTTAGAGTTAAGAAAAGGTCGAATATTAAACACAGCGTCCTTCCTCCTTGCTTGATTCATCACTTCCTACTTCAGAAAAGAAATAGAGCATCATTGCTCAATAATAACAATAGCACCACATTGTTTCATAAACCTGCAGAGACAATGGAAGCAGAGTGATGATTCGGCAAGAACACAGCCACAACAAGCACTGTCAACACAATATATATGGCACAAGTTCTGCAAAAAAACCACAGAACCGGAGACAGAAGAGAAGTACCTCGTAGATGGGGATCCTGAGGAGGCTGAGGGCGCCGGCGAGGCTGTTGTCGGTCCGCTGCAGGAGGAAGAGGAAGAGGCACGCGACGGCAGTGCAGGAGACAGACAGATTCAGTCGAAAACATCACACCCTAGATTGAAGAAATTGAGGAAGGGGATTATTTCGGTGGGAGGGAGGGGGGAGGGGAGGGCACTCATAGGTTGTTGGCGTGCTGGATGTCGGGCTCGAGCACCTTGAGCGAGTCCTCGAACAAGTGCCACCGCCACCATCTCCCCCCTCCTCCTCCTCCGCCACTAGAGGGTGCCCCCGCCACCGCCTTCCCCCTCCTGCTCCGCCACAAGAGGCCCCCTCCTGCTCCGTCACAAGAGGCCTCCGCCGCCGCCAGAGCAGAGCGCTCGCTGCGAGCTCAAGGTGGCAAGGGAGATGAGGCGGAGGAGGAGGGCTGGGAGGTGTCCGGTGGCGGCTGGGGAGAGGAGATGAGGCGGCTAGGGTTCTGCGGGTGACGGAGGAGGAAGCCAGCAAGAGGAAAGGGAGAGGGGAGCGCTCGGGACTCATCGAGACTCATCGTGAATCTCACTTACTTTGACATCATGATCATAGAACTTTTGCTCAATGATTCTCTCCAAACTCTCCTGATTCCGAGTCAGGGTGGGCAAGCCCTTCTCAATCCTCAAGGTGGATTGAATCAGAAATCCAAGTTGATGTTGTTTGCTCTTTAGGAACACCTGAGATGCCTCTTCTACACTTAGCATCTTTGCAACTTTCTCTGCCCTTGCTTTTGCTCTCTTCTCATGTGCTTGCACTGATGAAGGATCATTCTCATCCATGACCATAGTGTTATCCTCAAAATCTGGCTTGAGAGGTAAGTGCTCCTTGTCGAACAAATAAGTGCATGTGCCCAGCTTTGAGTTGACGATCACATCAATTTGTGGGCATACCCACAAGACCTCTTCTGATCTGCTGCTGTGCTCTTGATTGTTTCCACAATCAGACTCATCACTTTGAACTTCTGAGGGACATAAAAAATGGGCAGCAAGTTGATGGAATGTCCTCTTATCATTCTGTGATCTCTAGACTTGGGCAAAAGGGTATGCCTCAGGATGGTGTTGATTGTAGGCATACCAGATAACAGAAACTTCACTGAGCCCAACTTATGAGTTTCGAGGGCATCATGAGGAATTTCCTTGTACATACTTGCCATAGAGTTGTGGTCTTTCGTCTTCTTGGCATACACATCCAAGTCCTCCTCATGAGCTGCTGGGGCATTTATCAACTTGGCCCATTCATCAACAGTTGATTGGTACCTTGTACCTTCTAACATCCATACAATGCTACCATCTGGATACAAGTGAGCAGTGTAGTAGAATTGCATGATCAGCTCATCATTCCACTTATTGAGCTTATGGCCAACAAACTTGTCAACTCCACAAGCCTTGAAGCTATCAAACACACCTGGGAAATGATCTTCATTCTCTCTGATGTATGTCCAGTCAACCCATCTCATGTCACAGACAATTTGCTTCTTGTCAAGCAGAATGGTCTCATAAAAGTCTTGTTGTTCCTTAATGTTTAACCTATAATCCACAACGGTTCTCCTTCTCATAGCATAAGGGTCACTTTTCCTCCAAAGTCTTAGACTTGCATCCTTCCTAATTCTCATGTCCTCTGCCAATGGATGAGTGTCATTGTGGTCTGGGATCTTTGGTTTGAGCTTTCTCAGCACTTGGACTTCAGCTTCTTCTTCTTCAGCTTCAGGCACTAGGGCCTTGTTATTCTCTTCAGTAGGGATGTTTCTTGTGCTTCTCTTGGGTACAGACTTGGTGGCTGGAGCAGCAGCTTTGGGAGCAGGTTTGGGCTTAGGAGCATCCCCTGACTTGATTGCATCTCCCATAAGCTTTTGTACCTTAGGTGCTGGAGCAGCATCCTCTTCCTCTTCCTCTTCATCATCAGATGGATCTCTCACCATAGTTGACTTTCCAAGAACTTTAGTTCTAGTGGTTCTTGCACTCTTCTTCTTCTTGTCATCACCAGCTTCCTCTCCTTCATCAGATTCTATTGTGAATTTCATAGTTTGTCCTGTGGCAACCTGCTACATCTTGAGCTTGCGTTTGTTTTCCTTGAAGAGGAAAGGGTGATGCAGCAATAGTAGCGTAAGTATTTCCCTCTGTTTTTGAGAACCAGGGTAACAAACAAAGAACTCACAACCAACACAACAAAGGGGTTGTCAATCCCTTCACGGCCACTTGCAAAAGTGAGATCTGATAGAGATAGTATGATAAGATAAATATATTTTTGGTATTTTATAATATAGATAAGAAAAGTAAAGATGCAAATAAAAGTAGATTAAAAGCTTATATGATAAAAGATAGACCCGGGGGCCATAGGTTTCACTAGTGTCTTCTCTCAAGATAGCATAAGTATTATGGTGGTGGAACAAAATACTGTCGAGCAATTGATAGAAAAGCGAATAATTATGAGATTATTTAGGCATGATCATGTATATAGGCATCACGTCCGTGACAAGTAGACCGACTCCTGCCTCCATCTACTACTATTACTCCACACATCGACCGCTATCCAACATGCATCTAGAGTATTAAGTTCATAAGAACAGAGTAACGCATTAAGAAAGATGACATGATGTAGAGGGATAAACTCAAGCAATATGATATAAACCCCATCTTTTTATCCTCGATGGCAACAATACAATATGTGCCTTGCAACCCCTGCTGTCACTGGGTAAGGACACCGCAAGATTGAACCCAAAGCTAAGCACTTCTGCCATGGCAAGAAAGATCAATCTAGTAGGCCAAACCAAACTGATAATTCGAAGAGACTTGCAAAGATAACTCAATCATACATAAAAGAATTCAGAGAAGATTCAAATATTTCTCATACATAAACTTGATCATAAACCCACAATCCATCGGATCTCGACAAACACACCGCAAAAAGAGTTTACATCGAATAGATCTCCACAAGAGAGGGGGAGAACATTGTATTGAGATCCAAAAAGAGAGAAGAAGCCATCTAGCTAATAACTATGGACCCGAAGGTCCGTGGTAAACTACTCACAACTCATCGGAAGGGCTATGGTGTTGATGTAGAAGCCCTCCGTGGTCGATTCCCCCTCCGGCGGAGCGCCGACGAAGGCTCCAAGATGGGATCTCACGGATATAGAAGGTTACGGCGGTGGAAATTGTTTTTCGTTGGCTCCCTGGATGTTTTTGGGGTACGTGGGTATATATAGGAGGAAGAAGTACGTCGGTGGATGCTTGAGGGGCCCAGGAGGGGTGGGCGCGCCCTCCTATCTCCTGGCCGCCTCGATTGCTTCTTGACTTGCACTCCAAGTCCTCTGGATCACGTTCGTTCCAAAAATCACGCTCCTGAAGGTTTCATTCCGTTTGGACTCCCTTTGATATTACTTTTCTTCGAAATACTGAAATAGGCAAAAAAACAGCAATACGGGCTGGGCCTCCGATTAGTAGGTTAGTCCCAAAAATGATATAAATGTGTAAATTAAAGCCCATAAACATCCAAATGGGGTAATATAATAGCACGGAACAATAAAAAATTATAGATACATTGGAGACGTATCAAGCATCCCCAAGCTTAATTCTTGCTCGTCCTCGAGTAGGTAAATGATAAAAACAGAATTTTTGATGTGGAATGCTACCTAGCATAATTCTCAATGTAATTTTCTTTATTGTGGCATGATTGTTCAGATCCAAATGATTCAAGATAAAAGCTTATGAAACATAAAAATAATAATGCTTCGAAGCATACTAACAAATAATTATGTCCTATCAAAATAGCATAGCCAAAGAAAGCTTATCCCTACAAAATTATATAGTTAGGACATGCTTCATTTTCATTACACAACATACTCCCATCATGAACAACCCCGATGACGAGCCGAGCAATTGGTTCATACTTTTTAACGCGCTTCAGCTTTTTCAACTCTTACGCAATACATGAGGGTAAGCCATGGACATAGCACTATGGTGGTATTTGGTGGTTGTTGTGAGGACAAAAAGGGAGAAGATAGTCTCACATCAACTAGGCGTATTAATGGGCTATGGAGATGCCCATCAATAGATATCAATGTGAGTGACTAGGGATTGCCAAGCAACGGATGCACTAGAGCTATAAATATATGAAAACTCAACAAAAGAAACTAAGTGGGTGTGCATCCAACTTGCTTGCTCACGAAGACCTAGGGCATTTTGAGGAAGCCCATCATTGGAATATACAAGCCAAGTTCTATAATGAAAAATTCCCACTTAGTATATGAAAGTGACAACATAGGAGAATCATGAAGATCATGGTGCTACTTTGAAGCACAAGTGTGGAAAAAGAGATAGTAGCATTGTCCCTTTTCTCTTTTTCTCTCATTTATTTTTTTCTTTTTCTTTTTTTTCTTTGGCCTTTCTTTTCTTTCTTTTCTTTTTGGCCTTTCTTTTTTTCCTTTCTTTTTCTTTTTTTCTTTTTCTTTTTATTTTTAAAGTCCGAGGTCTCATCCTGACTTGTGGGGGAATCATAGTCTTCATCATCCTTTTCCTCACTGGGACAATGCTCTAATAATGAAGATCATCACACTTTTATTGATTTACAACTCAAGAATTACAACTCAAATCTAGAACAAGATATGACTCTATATGAATGCCTCTGGCGGTGTACCGGGATACGCAATGAATCAAGAGTGACATGTATGAAAATTATGAAGGTGGCTTTGCCACAAATACGATGTCAACTACATGATCATGCAAAGAGCAATATGACAATGATGAAGCGTGTCATAATAAATGGAACAGTGGAAAGTTGCATGGCAATATATCTCGGATTGTCTATGGGAATGCCATAATAGGTAGGTATGGTGGCTGTTTTGAGGAAGGTAAATAATGGGTGCATGATACCGGCGAAAGTTGCGTGGCACAATAGAGGCTAGCAAAGTGGAAGGGTGAGTGTGCGCATATCCATGGACTCACATTAGTCATAAAGAACTCATATACTTATTGCAAAAGTCTACTTAGCCCTTAAAGCAAAGTACTACTACGCATGCCCCTAGAGGGATAGATTGGTAGGAAAAGACCATCGCTCGTCCCCGACTGCCACTCATAAGGAAGACAATCAAAAGAGCACCTCATGCAACAAATTTGTCAGACAACTTTACCATACGTGCATGCTACGGGACTTGCCAACTTCAACACAAGTATTTCTCAATTTCATAATTACCTAGTAGCATGACTCTAACATTACTAGCTCTATATCTCAAAACAATTATCAAGAAACAAATTGATCCTAGTGTTTTATGCACTTTCTATGATAGTTTTTATTATACCAAACTTGGATGCCTACCATTCTAGGACCAATTTATAACCATAGCAAATACCATGCTGTTCTAAAAGACTCTCAAAATAATATAAGTGAATCAAGAGAGACTAGCAATTTCTTCAAAATTAGGCCACTTTCGTGCTCTAAAAAATATAAGTGAAGTACTAGAGCAAAAACTATCAAGCTCAAAAGATATAAGTGAAGCACATAGAGTATTATAATAAGTTCTAATCAAGTAGGCTTCTCCCAAAAGGTGTGTACAGCAAGTATGATTGTGGTAAATTAAAAAGCAAAGACTAATATCATACACGACACTCCAAGCAAAACACATATCATGTGGCGAATAAAAATATAGATCCAAGTAAAGTTACCAATGAACAAAGACGAAAGAGGGGATGCCTTCCGGGGGCATCCCCAAGCTTAGGCTTTTGGCTATTCTTGAATATCTTGGGGTCCCATGGGCATCCCCAAGCTTAGGCTTTTGCCACTCCTTATTCCATAGTCCATCAAATCTTTACCCAAAACTTGAAAACTTCACAACACAAAACTCAACAGGAAATCTTATAAGCTCTGTTAGTGAAAGAAAACAAAACCACCACATAAGGTACTCTAATGAACTCATTATTTATTTATTTTGGTGTTAAACCTACTGTATTCCAAGTTCTCTATGGTTCATACCACTTAATACTAGCCATAGATGCATCAGAATAAGCAAACAACACACGAAAAACAGAATCTGTCAAAAACAGAACAGTCTGTAGCAATCTGTAACTAACGCAAACTTCTGGAACTCTAAAAATCCTACCAAAATAGGAAGTCCTGGAAAATTTGTCTATTGATCAGAAGCAAAAATAAGCAACGCAAAAGCATGTTTCTGTGATTTAACAAAACTAATTTTGTGCGTGCAAAGTTTCTGTTTTCCAGCAGAATCAAATTAACTATCACCGTAGGTTATCCTATAGGTTCTACTTGGCACAAACACTAATTAAAACATGAAAACACATCTAAAAATAAGGTAGATGCAAAATTTATTACTAAACAGAAACAAAAACAAAAAACACAAATAAAATTGGGTTGCCTCCCAACTAGCGTTATCGTTTAACGCCCCTAGCTAGGCATAAAAGTGAAGATAGATCTAAGTAGTGCCATCTTTGGCACTCAATTCATAAGTAGCCCGCATGATAGATTCATAAGGTAATTTAACTTTCTTTCTTGGAAAGTGCTCCATGCCTTTCCTTAATGGAAATTGGTATCTAATATTCCCTTCCTTCATATCAATAACCACGCCAATCATTCTAAGGAAAGGTCTACAAAGAATAATAGGGCAAGAAAGATTGCAATCTATATCAAGAACGATAAAATCTATGGGCACCAAATTTCTATTTGCAACAATGAGAACACCATTGATCCTTCTCATTGGCTTTTTAAAGGTGGAATCCGCAAGGTGCAAATTTAAAGAGCAATCATCAAGATCATGGAAACCTAGAATATCACATAAAGTTTTCAGAATTGTGGAAACACTAGCACCCAAATCACACAAAACATAACACTCATGATCTTTAATTCTAATCTTTATAGTAGGTTCCCACTCATCATTAAGTTTTCTAGGTATAGAAACTTCCAAATTAAGTTTTTCATCATAAGATTGCATCAAGGCATCAACGATATGTTTGGTAAAAGCTTTATTTTGACTATAAGCATGAGGAGAATTAACAACGGATTGAAACAAGGAAATACAACCTTCTAAAGAACAATTATCAAAATCAAACTCCTTGAAATCCGAGATAGTGGGTTCAATGCTATTTAAAGTCATGACCTCTCGAATCCCACTTTTACCAAATTTAGCATCAAGATCTAGAAACTTCGAATTATTGGGACGCCTTCTAACTAAAGTTGACTCATCTCCAGTCCCATTATTATCAAGATTCATATTTCAAAACAAAGATCTAATAGGAAACACATCAATAACTTTAAGATCTTCATCATTATTTTCATGGAAACTAGAAGAACATGCCTTTACAAAGCAATCTTTCTTAGCACACAATCTAGCGGTTCCTTACTTTCACTCATTAATGGAAATTCTCATGGCTTTGAGAGACTCATTGATATCATGGTTAGGAGGAGTAGATCTAAGTTTAAGAGAATCAATATCAAGTGAAAGTCTATCAAGTTCCTAGCCAAATCATCAACCTTGAGCAATTTTTCTTCAAGCAAAGCATTAAAATTCTTTTGAGAAATCATAAATTCTTTCACACTATTCTCAAAATCAGAGGGCATCTTATTAAAATTACCATAAGAATCATTGTAGGAATTTCCATAA
The DNA here is from genome assembly GCF_018294505.1 of Triticum aestivum. NCBI lineage: Eukaryota > Viridiplantae > Streptophyta > Magnoliopsida > Poales > Poaceae > Triticum > Triticum aestivum. The sequence goes on from NC_057798.1 coordinate 353,233,964, forward strand.
TTATTAGAGGAATTACTAGGGGATGGTCTAGAATTAAAGTTTCCTCTAAAAGCATTGTTTCCAAAACTATTCCTACCAACAAAATTCACATCCATAGATTCATTTTTATTCTCAATCAAAGTAGACAAAGGCATACCATTGGGATCAAGAGGAGTATTTTTAGTAGCAAAAAACTTCATAAGTTCATCCATCTTTCCACTCAAAACATTGATTTCTTCTATAGCAGGCACTTTTTTACTAGAAGATCTTTTGGTGTGCCATTGAGAATAATTAGCCATAATATTATCAAGAGGTTTTTTAGCATCTCCTACGATGATTTCCATAAACGTGCCTCTCGAGGCCGAATCTAAAAGATTTCTAGAAGCAAAGTTCAAACCGGCATAAATTTTTTGTATGATCATCCATAAATTCAAACCATGAGTAGGGCAATTGCGAATCATAAATTTCATTCTTTCCCAAGATTGGGCAACATGCTCATGATCAAGTTGTTTAAAATTCATAATATCGTTCCTAAGAGTGATGATCTTAGCTGGAGGAAAATACTGAGAGATAAAAGCGTCTTTGCACTTGTTCCAAGAATCAATACTATTTTTAGGCAAAGACGAAAACTAACCTTTAGCTCGATCTCTAAGTGAAAACGGAAATAACTTCAATTTAACAATATCATTATCCGTATCTTTCTTATTTTGCATATCACACAAATCAACCAAGTTGTTTAGATGAGTAGCGGCGTCTTCACTAGGAAGTCGGTGAATTGATCTTTCATAACAAGATTCAGCAAAGCAGTATTGATTTCACAAGACTCAACATCATTAAGAGGAGCAATCGGAGTACTAAGGAAATAATTATTATTTGTATTGGAGAAATCACACAATTTGGTATTATCTTGCGCCATTGCAACAAGTAATCCAACACACAAGCAAACGGAAAAAGGCAAGCGAAAGAGAGAGCGAGAGAGAGATTGGGAAAGAGAGGGCAAATAAAACGGCAAGAGTGAAGTGGGGGAGAGAAAAACAAGAGGCAAATGGAAAATAATGTAAATGCGAGGGAGATGAGTTGGTGATGGGTACTTGGTATGTCTTGACTTGAGCGAAGACCTCCCTGGCAACGGCTCCAGAAATCCTTCTTGTTACGTCTTGAGCTTGCGTTGGTTTTCCTTGAAGAGGAAAGGGTGATGCAGGAATAGTAGCGTAAGTATTTCCCTCAGTTTTTGAGAACTAAGGTATCAATCTAGTAGGAGGCTCCTCAAAAGTCCCACGCACCTACACAAACAAACAAAGAACTCACAACCAACACAATAAAGGGGTTGTCAATCCCTTCACGGCCACTTGCGTAAGTGAGATCTGATAGAGATAGTATGATAAGATAAATATTTTTTTGGTATTTTATAATATAGATAAGAAAAGTAAAGATGCAAATAAAAGTAGATTGAAAGCTTATATGATAAAAGATAGACCCGGGGGCCATAGGTTTCACTAGTGTCTTCTGTCAAGAGAGCATGAGTATTACGGTGGGTGAACAAATTACTGTCGAGCAATTGATTGAAAAGCGAATAATTATGAGATTATCTAGGCATGATCATGTACATAGGCATCACGTCCGTGACAAGTAGACCGACTCCTGCCTCCATCTACTACTATTAGTCCACACATCGACCGCTATCCAGCATGTATCTAAAGTATTAAGGTCATAAGAACAGAGTAACGCATTAAGAAAGATGACATGATGTAGAGGGATAAACTCAAGCAATATGATATAAACCCCATCTTTTTATCCTTGATGGCAACAATACAATACGTGCCTTGCAACCCCTGCTGTCACTTGGTAAGGACACCGCAAGATTGAACCCAAAGCTAAGCACTTATCCCATGGAAAGAAAGATCAATCTAGTAGGCCAAACCGAACTGAAAATTCGAAGAGACTTGCAAAGATAATTCAATCATACATAAAAGAATTCAGAGAAGATTCAAATATTTCTCATATATAGACTTGATCATAAACCCACAATTCATCGGATCTCGACAAACACACCGCAAAAAGAGTTTACATCGAATAGATCTCCAAAAGAGAGGGGGAGAACATTGTATTGAGATCCAAAAAGAAAGAAGAAGCCATCTAGCTAATAACTATGGACCTGAAGGTCTGTGGTAAACTACTCACAACTCATCAGAAGGGCTATGGTGTTGATGTAGAAGCCCTCCGTGGTTGATTCCTCCTCCCCCCCCCCCGGCGGAGCGCCGGTGAAGGCTCCAACATGGGATCTCACGGATACATAAGGTTACGACGGTGGAAATTGTTTTTCGTTGGCTCCCTGGATGTTTTTGGGGTATGTGGGTATATATAGGAGGAAGAAGTACGTCGGTGGCCGCTCGAGCGGCCCAGGAGACAGGGGGTGCGCCCTCCTATCTCCTGGCCGCCTCGATTGCTTCTTGACTTGCACTCCAAGTCCTCTGGATCATGTTCGTTCCAAAAGTGACGCTCCCAAAGGTTTCATTCCATTTGGACTCCGTTTGATATTCCTTTTCTTCGAAATACTGAAATAGGCAAAAAACAGCAATACGGGCTGGGCCTCCGATTAGTAGGTTAGTCCCAAAAATGATACAAATGTGTAAAATAAAGCCCATAAACATCCAAAAGGGGTAATATAATAGCATGGAACAGTCAAAAATTATAGATATGTTGGAGACGTATCACAATCTTTCTTGGCTTGGATGTTGGGATTCTCCTAGCAGGTGCCTTCTTGTTCATGCCTGGCTTTGTAGATGCAGCAGTGACAAACTCCTTATTCACTACTTTCCTCCTTGAGATGGCCTCATCCTCAGGTGCAACATAATCTTCATCTTCACAATCTGAGTTCTTCTCTTCTTCCTTGCTCTAGTGGCTACCTTGGGCAATTTACTAGGTGTGCTCCTGCTGCCCTCATCATAGCTGCTTGAGGGACTAGTGCCCTCACTCATATGCTCTTGCTGTTCAGATCTGTTTTGGCTGTCACTCTGGTCAGACATCTTGGCGGGCAAACTAACAGCAAACCATGTGAATAGATTATAGATGAGGTAGAGTAGATGAGCATCACAAAGTACAGAGGTTTTGCAAAACAAATGAGTCAAAAACTTAGTTTTAGTTCTCTACCGAAATGATCTCGGAGCTGCTGAATTGACAAACTCGGTGATACCGAAGCAACACTTGGAACCTAAACTAGTGATGTCGGTCAGACCGAGTCACAGTTTGGTGGCACCGAGATTGCTTGGGTTTCACAGAGTATTGAACTCGGCCACACCGATTTGCAGTTTTCGGTCAGACCGAAAAGCGCATGTGAAATGGCCTAAGCCAAATCGGTGAGACCATTTCTATGATTCGGTCGATCCGAGATGAGTTCTGCGGAGAGCTAACCCTAAAATTTTCGAATCAAACTAGGCCTAAGGAAGATTTAGCTGGATAGATCGATTTCATTCATGGCAAGAATCTTGGCATTGTCCTCGTGCTAGGAATCGGAGTTAAGTAGACAGCACAAGGGGTCGAACACATACCCTAGTTCCACGGGTGTTCGCTATGGCGGCGACGGCAGAGCAGATTCCGTCGATGGCGGCAGAAACCACCGGCTGGAGGTCGCTGGCGGCGACGAGGCGATCCGGAGACCCGAGGAGGCAGAGCAGGACAGAATTTTCCAAAATCTCACCCTTGGAAAGCGGTTGCTGCAAGTCGGTGCGACCGAAGTGTTCAAATTGGTTGCACCGGGATGAAAACCTAGATCAACTTAGTGAACTCGATTTGACCGAAATGGATGTATCGGTCAGACCGAAATGCACAAAGAGGTTTTGGCAGTTTAAGTCTATGACAAATCGGGGACTCCGAGTGCTCCTCACACAAAGTGGTTCGAATCTGACTTGATCAAACTTTGTGATGTAGCATGAATGGAGTTTGAGACGAGAAAAGCATAGATAGCTAGAGAAGGTTCTGAGGCATTCTTGTCCATCCACTTGGCAAGAGAAAAATATCCAAACAATCAAAACAACAAGTGGATGTCCTCGAATGAGTAAAATATGCAACCAACATGCTCACACAATAAAATGGCAAATGAAATATGTGGCAAAGCATGCACAATCATTCTAGCATCTATCAAGCAATTTGTGATGACTAGGTCATTTATATATGAGTATATTGACTTAGGAGTCAAATGAGAACATTTGAGCATAGGTCATACTCATCGTTTAAGCACAAGTGGGGTTACCACTTTTACATAAAGCATTGTTGTGTTCACACCATTAGAGTTGCTTTAGTTCAATTCTTAGAGTAAAGCTCCCCCTAGATGTGATATCCCCCCTAAGAGGGATGAACTAACCTTGGGTTTTGTTGATGATGACTTCATGTAGGTGTTGAAGGTGTGGATGCTCAATGTTGATGTAGATCTTTTGGAGCTATCCATTGGAGTGAGTTGCAATTTCAATACCTACACGGGTTAGTCCCACAAGGAACAAACAAGGATATCCATAGACATAGAGTGATGCACACACAAGATGATTTCCATGAAAGCATTAGGTTACCTTGTCCCTTGTCTTACCAACAAGAGGGTTTGTGACTCCTTGAACTAGTGCAAGATGTGGAAGTTGATTGCACTTGTCCTTGCCAAAATGATATGAGTGAAGTGTGTTGGCGGAGTCACCCTCAAGAACTCTCTAGTTCTTCTTCTTTGGGATCCACATCATCTTGATGGGAATCCTTGGGATTGTAGTAGAACTTGATGAAGTAGAACTTGATGTAGTCTTGGGAACCCACTTGACCAAGGCCTTAGGAGCTTCTTCAAATGCATCAATTTCCTCTTGAAGCTTGTCCTTGCCTTTTTGCTTGTGGTCTTGTGGTGGAAGATCATCTTGAGCTTGTGTCCCTTGAAAAGAAGTAGGATCATACTTCTCTTGTTGTGGAACAAACTTCGTCTTGCGGTATTGATCTTCTTCCCACGCAACTGCATCGGCATTGAACTTTCGTTCAAAACCAACACCTTGATTCTTTCCAGTGCCTTCCTTGCTTGCGTACAATTTCCTCAAATTGCTTGCTTCCGGCAAGGCTCTTGTAAACACCTTTCTCTATAATTCCCTTCAATAAGCTATTTTCTTGCTCAAGTGTAACTTGGCTAAGAGAATCATTAGTGGAATCAAGAGAACTACTAGAAGCAACAACATTGGATTTAGTATGATTACTGTTACTGCTAGAAGAAGAATTTTTCTTACTCTTGTTGCTAGATTTTACTTGTGGCATGTAAGTAGACAAGAGTAAATGCTTGGCAATGTAAGAAGAACTTTTCTTGCGAAGATCATCACTGATTGCCTTTAAAAATTCATGCTCTTGCTCTAGGTTGAGCTTTTCAAAGCGTAACTTCTCATGAGTATTTAAAAGTTCTCGATGATCTTCCAAGGTAGTTTCATGAGCTAACTTAAGAGTGTTTAGTTCTTTAGTTAGATGCTCAATCTTCTCCTTATCATTGTCATTCATTTTATCTTGATTAGCATGATTAATTGACGTTTAATCATAGTATTAATCACTATAGTTGTCAACAAGTAAATCATCATCACCTAACAAGTCATCTTCATCACTATTGAAATCAACATACTCAGGGTGTGATACCTTTGGGCCTTTAGCCATGAAGAATCTTCCAATTCCTTGATTTGGTGAGTCAAATATGTCGTAGGAGTTGGTTGACACAAGTGCTAGATCGGCAACACCTTCATCTTGAATATATTCGGAGTTAGAGTGATAACTTCTCTTGGAGTGATGGTCGGAGTCGGAGCCGGATACCCATTCACCAACATGAGCTTGATGTCTTTGCTTTGTCTAGCTCTTTGATGATTTGTCCTTTCTTTCTGAATCCTTGCTTCTCCGGGAGGTTCTTTGTTCATAACGATCATCTCTACTCCTTCTCTCTCTTGGTGGTGATTCTTCTCTTCTACTTCTTCTTTTAGGTGAATCTTCTCTTCTTTTGTAGGGAGTCGTACACTCATTGGACTAGTGTCCGGGTCTTCCACAATTGTAGAAATTACGTTCACGACTCGAAGATCTTTTGTCATTGTTGGACCTTGACTTGGAACTTCTTTCCTTGCTTCTACTCTTGTAGAACTTGTTGAAGTTTTTCACCATTAGGATCAGTTCGTCATTGAAGGTTTGTTTCTCACTTGATGATGTAGGAGTATCACATGAGGCTTTGTAAGCACCACTTGACTTGTTGTGAAGCTCTTCCTTATCCTTGAGTGACATCTCATGAGCAACAATTCTTCCAATGACCTTCGTTGGCTTGAGATCTTTGTGTTGGATCCAATGTTGAGGATATCGCTTATCGTTATCGTCTCGGTCGGCTGGGAATCAGAGAGTAATCGGAAATCGACCGATTAATCAATTTTATGGGTCGACTATTAATAGGCCATTTTTTTGCAAATCCCAAGTTTCGAACACTAAAATATACTATATTCAACACCAAAACAATATTGAAAAGAAGTTTTACCTTGATTCCTAGCCTTTGAATCCTCATATAATGAAAAACTAAATAGGACAATAGTACATATAGCATAACAAGGTCCACAAAACGCAAATAAACATAGTTTTTGCAAAAATAGTGCTACGAATAGGCATGATTTATCGGTAAATTCCTGATAAATCGCTTCTCATAGTGATAAATTGGCCCAAACGATTAATGGTGAAGATAAGGCATAATCTTATCGGTCACCCAAAGAGTACCGGCAAATCCGATGATAAATCGCTGAATCGGAAGATTTTTTGAACAATGGTTGTATCAATGTGCACACAGTATCATATTTTCCATCCAAGGCTCTTAGGATCTTCTTGATGATGAATCCACCAGTCATCTCTTCACTTCCTAGGCCGGCAATCTCATTTGTGATGAGAGCAAGCCTAGAGTACATTTCAGCGACACCTTCACCGTCCTTCATTTTGAACTTGTCAAGTTGACTTTGAATCACATCCAATTTGGATTCCTTGACGGAGATGGTACCTTCGTGCATACCAATCAAAGTATCCCAAATTTCCTTTGCATTCTCAAGGCGGCTGATGTCTACTACACAACCTTCTTCTTGTAGACGTTGTTGGGCCTGCAAATGCACATGTTTGTAGGACAGTAGCAAATTTCCCTCAAGTGGATGACCTAAGGTTTATCAATCCATGGGTGGCGTAGGATGAAGATGGTCTCTCTCAAACAACCCTGCAACCAAATAACAAAGAGTCGCTTGTGTCCCCAACACACCCAATACAATGGTAAATTGTATAGGTGCACTAGTTCGGCGAAGAGATGGTGATACAAGTGCAATATGGATAGTAGATACGAGTATTTGTAATCTGAAATTATAAAGACAGTAGGGTAACTAATGATAAAAGTGAGCGTAAATGGTATTGCAATGATAGGAAACAAGGCCTAGGGTTCATACTTTCACTAGTGCAAGTTCTCTCAACAATAATAACATAGATAGATCATATAACAATGCATCAACATGCAACAAAGAGTCACTCCAAAGTGACTAATAGCGGAGAACAGACGAAGAGATTATGGTAGGGTACGAAACCACCTCAAAGTTATTCTTTCGGATCAATCTATTCGCGAGTTCGTACTAGAATAACACCTTAAGACACAAATCAACAAAAACCCTAATGTCACCTAGATACTCCATTGTCACCTCAAGTATCTGTGGGCATGATTATACAATATGCATCACACAATCTCAGATTCATCCAACCAACACAAAGTACTTCAAAGAGTGCCCCAAAGTTTCTACTGGAGAGTCAAGAAAAGTGTGCCAACCCCTATGCATAGGTTCATGGGCGGAACCCGCAAGTTGGTCACCAAAACATACATCAAGTGGCACGTGATATCCCATTGTCACCACAGATAAACACGGCAAGACATACATCAAGTGTTCTCAAATCAAAGACTCAATCCGATAAGATAACTTCAAGAGGGAAACTCAATTCATCACAATAGAGTAGAGGGGGGAGAAACATTATAAGATCCAACTATAATAGCAAAGCTCGCGATACATTAAGATTGTGCCATAGAGAGAACACGAGAGAGAGAGAGAAACCAAATACATAGCTACTGGTACATACCCTCAGCCCCGAGGGTGAACTAATCCCTGCTTGTCATGGAGAGCGCCGGGATGATGAAGATGGCCACCGGTGATGGGTTCCCCCTCCGGCAGGGTGCCGGAATGGGCTCCCGAGAGGTTTTTGGTGGCTACAGAGGCTTGCGGCGGCGGAACTCCCGATCTATCTTCCCCCGTGGATGTTTTTAGGGTATGTGGGACTATATAGGCGAAATAAGTCGGTCGGGAGGTGCTCGAGGGGCCCACGAGGCAGTTGGGCATGCCCAGGAGGGGGGGCGCCCTATCTCCTGGCCTCCTCGAGGATCTTCTGACGTGAACTCCAAGTCTCGAGGATCATATTCTTCCCAAAAATCACGTTGTCGAAGGCTTCATTCCGTTTGGACTCCGTTTGATATTCATTTTCTTTGAAATACTGAAACATGCAATAAAACAACAATATGGATTGGGCCTCCGGTTAATAGGTTAGTCCCAAAAGTAATATAAAAGTGTATAATAAAGCCCATAATCATTCAAAACAGATAATAAAATAGCATGAATGCTTCATAAATTATAGATACATTGGAGACGTACCAGCATCCCCGAGCTTAATTCCTGCTCGTCCTCGAGTAGGTAAATGATAAAAGAAAGAACTTATGAAGTGTGAATGTTAGAGGGTGCACAGGTTTGATCAATGATAATTTCAATCACCTTTTCTAGCATGATAATATGTCATAACAGTAGTTCATCTCATAAAATTTCTCACGATAAAGTAACAAGAAATTCACATATCAAAGCATAGACCATAAACTTTCTTGAAAACTAGCAAACTTCATTCTCAGTCATCAAACAATTGCAATTCATCTTATTTTCAAGAATAGAAAACTCCACATACTCAACTATCATATAGTCTTTTACAATTGCTAACACTCACGCAATACTAATGGTTACGGAGTTTCAATCGGACAGTGAGAAAGGTACGGGCTTATAGTGTTGCCTCCCAATGTATTCACCTTTGGGTGATGTCAACAATAATAGTTCATGATAACTTACATCCAATTGGATATATATATCAGGATCTACCCAACACGTGGTGCTTGCCAAAGGATAAAAAAAGGGAAAGGTGAAGATCACCTTGACTCTTGCATAAAGTAAAAGACATAAAGTAAAAGATAGGCCCTACGCAGAGGGAAGCAGAGGTTCTCGTGCGCTTTTAGGGTTAGATGCACAAAATTTAATGCGAATGAACGTCACTTTATATTGCCACTTTATGGACCTTTATTATGCAGTCCGTCGCTTTTATTGCTTCCATAACAATATCGTATAAAGATATTTTCTTCACACCAAAACATCATACATACTTAGAGAGCAATTTTTTTCCTTGCACCGATGACAACTTACTTGAAGGATCTTACTCAATCCATAGGTAGGTACGGTGGACTCTCATGGAAAAACTGGGTTTAAGGATATTTGTAAGCACAAGTAGTATCTCTACTTGGTGCAAGGAATTTTGGCTATCGTGAGGGGGAAAGGCAAGCTCAACATGTTTGAATGATCCATGACAATATACTTTAACTAAGATGTCGGAAAACATAACCCATTATGTTGTCTTCCTTGTCCAACATCAACTCTTTAGCATGTCATATTTAATGAGTGCTCCCAATTATAAAAGATGTCTAGGATAGTGTATTTATGTGTGAAATCTCTCTTCCTTCATTATTCTTTCATGAAATTGTTCAAATGACCTTGCTAACCTTCAATAAATTTACAACCTCTACTTCTTAGATGTGAAGTCATTACTCCCCGTGGGATAAGCAAATGAGGCATATATAATTTCAGATTTATGACATTGAACTCATTCAACAATTTACTCATAGGATATAAGTGAAGCACATGAGTAAATGACAAACTACTCCAAAAAGATAAAAGTGAAGATCAATGAGTAGCTAAATAATTATGTAACTATGCGAATTTCTTGGTACTCTAATCAAACATCAAGCAAAACGAATAAAATGACATTGCAAGGATAGCACAACTCATGTGAAGAAGCAAAAACTTAGGCTCAACCAGTACTATCCGATAATTGTTGAAGAAGAAAGGTGGGGTGCCTACCGGGGCATCCCCAAGCTTAGATGCTTGAGACTTCTTGAAATATTATCTTGGGGTGCCTTGGGCATCCCCAATCTTGAACTTTTGTGTCTCCTTAATTCCTCTCATATCATGGTTTCTCTTTTTATCAAAAGCTTCATCCACAACAAACTCAACAAGAACTCGTGAGATAGGTTAGTATAAACCAATGCAAAACCTTATCATTTTCTACTGTAACAAATCACTAAAAATTTTGTTCAACATTGCATCCTAAATGCCTCTGCATATTTAATACTCCTATCCTCAAATAGAATCATTAAACAAGCAAACATATGCAAACAATGCAAACATAACAGCAATCTGTCAAAACAGTACAGTCTATAAAGAATGCAAGATTCATCATACTTCCCTAACTGCAAAAATTATGAAATAAAATTCCCACTGTAATAAATTTATCATAGATCATTATGCAAAAGGTTTAAACATTATATCATGATCTGACTTTTCTAGGGAATTTTTGCAACAGCGGTAAACTTTCTGTTTTCAAACAGCAACATGTATACTAGCAAAATAAGCATGTTAAAGGCCATCCTTGACATTCTTATTGACACTAAAGATGCAAAACACTATTATAAATAACAGTAAGAAAATACTAACAAAATAAAATGACACTCCAAGCAAAACACATATCATGTGGTGAATAAAATATAGCTCCAAGTAAAGTTACCGATGAACGAAGACGAAAGAGGGGATGCCATCCGGGGCATCCCCAAGCTTAGGCTTTTGGCTATACTTGAATGTTATCTTGGGGTACCTTGGGAATCCCCAAGATTAGGCTCTTTCCACTCCTTATTCCATAGTACATCGAATCTTTATGCAAAACTTGAAAACTCCGCAACACAAAACTCAACAGAAAACTCGTAAGCTCCATTAGTATAAGAAAATAAACCACCACTTAGGTACTGTAATGAAATACTTATTAATATATATTAGTGTAATATCTACTGTACTCCAACTTATCGATGGTTCATACCCTCTGATGCTACTCATAGATTCATCAAAATAAGCAAACAACACATAGAAAATAGAATCTGTCAAAAACAGAACAGTCTGTAGTAATTTGTACCAAACGTATACTTCTGGAACTCCACAAATCCTACCCAATTAAGAAGGCATAAGCAATTCGTGTACCAATCCATAGCAAAAAGAATCAGATCAAGATCACGTTTAGATGAATTAACAAAACTAATTTACTGGGCGCAAAAGTTTCTGATTTTCAGCAAGATTAACACAACTATCACCGTAAGCTATCCTAAAGGTCTTACTTGGCACTTTATTGAAACAAAAGCTATAAAACATGATTACCACACAAGCATCATCATGTGGACACACAAAAACAGTAAGGATAAATATTGGGTTGTCTCCCAACAAGCACTTTTCTTTAATGCCTTTCTAGCTAGGCATGATGATGACAATGATGCTCACATAAAAGATAAGAATTGAAACATAACGGGAGCATCATGAAGCATATTCCTAGCACATTTAAGTCTAACCCACTTCCTATGCATAGGGATTTTGTGAGCAAACAACTTATGGGAACAATAATCAACTAGCATAGGAAGGCAAAACAAGCATAGCTTCAAGATTTTAAGCACATAGAGAGGAAACTTGACATTATTGCAATTCCTACAAGCATATGTTCCTCCCTCATAATAATTTTCAGTAGCATCATGAATGAATTTGAAAATATAACCAGCACCTAAAGCATTCTTTTCATGATCTACAAGCATAGAAAATTTACTACTCTCCACATAAGTAAAATTCTTCTCATTCGGAATAGTGGGAGTATCATAACAGACTTGAACACTAAAAATTGTTTCCACATTAAAAGAGTAATATTCAGAAAAAAGGTAATCATAATCATGACAAGTTTTATAAATATAATCATAACTACTTTTTATAGCATAAGTTTCATCACAATAATCATCATAAGTAGCAACTTCGTTCTCATCATAATCGATTGAAACCTCTCCCAAGATAGTGGAATCACTAAATAAAGTTGACACTCTTCCAAATCCACTTTCGTATTCATCACAATAAAATTCAACATCCTCCAAAATACTGGGATAACTACTTCCTAAAGTTGACACTCTTCCAAACCCACTTTCATCAATACAATCATCATAGGTAAGAGGCATGCTATCATCATAACAACTTTGCATATCAAAACTTGGGATGCTAAAAGTATCATCTTCATTAAACATAGCATCCCCAAGCTTGGGAGAAAGATTAATTTCAGAAAATATATTCTCGAATATTTCATTCTCATCAAACATAGCTTCCCCAAGCTTGGGCCTTTTCATATCATAAGCATAATCACTCTCATAATTAATAGTTTGGATAGCACCAATAGTATAGCAATTATTATCATCACAATGAGTAGTAGGAGCAACATCATTTGGGAGGGATTCCTTTTTACCTTTGTTGCCCCTTCTTTTCCTTTTCTTCTTCACATTATGTGTGGGTTCAACCTTCTTCTTTGAGCTCCTTATAGATGAGATTGGTTGAATAGAAAGCTCCTCCTCGTTACCTGATTCATCATAAGAAATAATAGAAGGATATTAGGGAGTCTCTTCCCTTTCATTAGTATTCTCATCATCTTCTATTTGCTTCCTTTTCTTTAGGTAATTGGCAATATAAGGATTTTCGATGCAATTCACCGCACAATACAAATAAATCTTCTCTAGATCAATATCAAGGAATTTCTTATGGGCAAATTCTGGAAGATCCTTAATTAAATGTTTCAATTCTTCATAACCCAAAAGCAAACTAAGTTCATTGTAATGAGCAAGGGAGATCAAATAATCACAATTTTTGGACACGATTCGATCATGAAACAATTTGCACCGGAGATGTAAATGACGACGTTCATTGCAAAGTTCACAAGTACGGCAAAGGAAATTTAAACTTTCAGCACTCACATTTAGCCTTTCTTGCAACCATTTAGTTTCTAAATGCTTATGCCTGTTGCAATATATATATTCTCTATTTGGTATGTTCATGCAAACATGCACTCCACAAAAGTTGACATGCTTATAAGAGATATTTTCATCATGACTAGAGCAATCATCATTAGTACTATGGATATTCAAGGAGTTCATACTAACAACATTGCAATCATGCTCATCATTCAAAGATTTAGTACAAAGAATTTTAATGCATTCTTCTTCTAGCACTTGAGCACAATTTTCCTTTCCATCTAACTCACGAAAGATATTAAAAAGACGAAGCGTATGAGATAAACTTAACTCCATTTTTTTGTAGTTTTCTTTTATAAACTAAACTAGTGATAAAACAAGAAACAAAAAGATTCGATTGCAAGATCTAAAGATATACCTTCAATGACTCACCTCCCCGGCAACGGCGCCAGAAAAGAGCTTGATGTCTATTACATAACCTTATTCTTGTAGATGTTGTTGGGCCTGCAAGTTCACAGGTTTGTAGGACAGTAGCAAATTTCCATCAAGTGGATGACCTAAGGTTTATCAATCCATGGGAGGCATAGGACGAAGATGGTCTCTCTCAAACAACCCTGCAACCAAATAACAAAGAGTCTCTTGTGTCTCCAACACACCCAATACAATGGTAAATTGTATAGGTGCACTAGTTCGACGAAGATATGGTGATACAAACGCAATATGGATAGTAGATACGAGTATTTGTAATCTGAAATTATAAAAACAGCAAGGTAACTTATGATAAAAGTGAGTGTAAACGGTATTGCAATGATAGGAAACAAGGCCTAGGGTTCATACTTTCACTAGTGCAAGTTCTCTCAACAATAATAACATAGATAGATCATATAACAATCCCTCAACATGCAACAAAGAGTCACTCCAAAGCCACTATTAGCGGAGAACAAACAAAGAGATTATGGTAGGGTACGAGACCACCTCAAAGTTATTCTTTCGGATCAATCTATTCGAGAGTTCATACTAGAATAACACCTTAAGACACAAATCAACCAAAACCCAAATGTCACCTAGATACTCCATTCTCACCTCAAGTATCCGTGGGCATGATTATACGATATGCATCACACAATCTCAGATTCATCCAACCAACACAAAGTACTTCAAAGAGTGCCCCAAAGTTTCTACCGGAGAGTCATGAAAACATGTGCCAACCCCTATGCATAGGTTCATGGGTGGAACCCGCAAGTTGGTCACCAATACATACATCAAGTGGAACGTGATATCAAATTGTCACCACAGATAAACATGGCAAGACATACATCAAGTGTTCTCAAATCAAAGACTCAATCTGATAAGATAACTTCAAGAGGGAAACTCAATTAATCACAAGAGAGTAGTGGGGGGAGAAACATTATAAGATCCAACTATAATAGCAAAGCTCGCGATACGTCAAGATCATGCCATAGAGAGAACACGAGAGAGAGATCAAGCACATAGCTACTGGTACATACCATTAGCCCAGAGGGTGAACTACTCCCTCCTCGTCAAGGAGAGCGCCGGGATGATGAAGATGGCCACCGGTGATGGGTTCCCCCTTCGTCAAGGTGCCGAAACGGGCTCCCAAGAGAATTTTAGTGGCTACAGAAGCTTGCGGCGGCGGAACTCCTGATCTATCTTCCCCGTGGATGTTTTTAGGGTACGTGGGACTATATAGGCGAAAGAAGTCAGTCGGGAGGTGCTCGAGGGGCCCACGAGACAGGGGGCACGCCCAGTAGGGGGGGCCTATATCCTGGCCTCCTCGAGGATCTTCTGACATGAACTCCAAGTCTCCAGGATAATATTCTTCCCAAAAATCACGTTGTCGAAGGTTTCATTCCGTTTGGACTCCGTTTGATATTCCGTTTCTTCGAAATACTGAAACAGGCAATAAAACAGCAATATGGGCTGGGCCTCCGGTTAATAGGTTAGTCCCAAAAGTAATATAAAATTGTATAATAAAGCCTGTAATCATTCAAAATAGATATTAAAATAGCATGAATGCTTCATAAATTATACATACGTTGGAGATGTATCAGTGGACGATTTTGTTGAATTCTTCGGGGCACAATCCATTGAAGAGGATATCACAAGCTCGAGCATTGTATTGCAGCATCTTCAACTCTTCTGCGGTAGCTTCACGATTCGGTTCTCTCCCATCGAAGAATTCACCTTGCAAGCCAATACACACAATAGCCAAAACGGCGGGGTTATGTCCAAGAATATGCATTTTCATCTTATGCTTCCAACTAGCAAAATTAGTACCATCAAAGTAAGGACCTCTACGATGGTAATTTCCCTCGCTAGACGCCATACTCTCCTAGGTTGTGAAACCAAGGCTATGATCGCCAAAAGCTATGGAAATCAAGGCAAATGGAGACCGTAGATCTGATACCAATTGTAGGATCGAAAGTATGTCTAGAGGGGGGGTTATTAGACTACTTGCCAAATAAAACATAACCTTTTCCCAATTTTAGTTCTTGGCAGATTTTAGCAACTTAGCACAAGTCAAGCAATCTCAATACAATTCAAGCAAGCATGCAAAGAGTATATGAGAAGCGGAAAGTAAAGCATGCAACTTGCAAGAAAGTAAAGGGATGTGATTGGAGTGTGCAAACGCAATTGGAGACACGGATGTTTTTGGTGTGGTTCTGATAGGTGGTGCTATCAGACATCCATGTTGATGGAGACTTCAACCCACGAAGGGTAACGGTTGTGCGAGTCCACGAAGGGCTCCACCCACGAAGGGTCCACGAAGAAGCAACCTTGTCTATTCCACCATGGCCATCGCCCACGAAGGACTTGCCTCAGTAGGGTAGATCTTCACGAAGTAGGCGATCTCCTTGCCCTTACAAACTCCTTGGTTCAACTCCACAATCTTGGCGGAGGCTCCCAAGTGACACCTAACCAATCTAGGAGACACCACTCTTGAAAAGGTAATAGATGGTTTGTTGTTGATGAACTCCTTGCTCTTGTGCTTCAAATCACTACTAGGGAAAAGTCTAGCAGCAGCGCGGGTTTTGAGCCTCTCAGTAGCGCGGGGACAGGTGCTACTAATAAGGCGCTACAGCTAACGTATAGCAGTAGCGCCTGTTGTCCCACGCTACTGCTATACATGAATAGCTGCAACAATCTTTAGAAAAGGGCGCTCTTGATATTATCTGCAGCGCTGTTTACAGGGAAGCGCTACTGGTAAGGCGGCGCTACTGCTAAATTTCCCCCCCTCGCTACTACTAGTTTTATTATTTTTTTCCTGCATATTTGTTTTGTATTTGAATAGGCTTTATACAATAATCTTTAGCATATCATACACATACAACTATAATCATAGCATATACATACAATTAGTCTCATCAAATCATGTAATCATCATAATCATCATCCAACACAAAGTGGTCTCTCGTCATCAATCTCGAAAATTGCGATACAAGTCTCGATTACTTGCAAATTCATCGTCATCCATCTAAACAATGATATACGCGAGAAGAGCTATCACTTTGAGTACATGAGTTCGTATCCCTCTCTCGCATTAGCGTGAACCTAAACTAACTACTGCCTGTCGCTCGGAAACTGAAAACCGGTACACCTGGGCCTGATACTCCGACCACTTGTCGTATATATACTCCTGGAGTAGCACTTCTTCGCCATCTATGATCTATGCACCTGCATCGTCACTTGAGTCGATAATATGCAACATATATAGTTGAGCAACAGAATGATGCTGACTTGGCAAAAATAGAAACAACATATCATAAGCATAAATAACAAAGTTCATCGTACCCAAAATGCCCTAACTAGAGTGATTTTCGCTAGTCGAGGAGGAGGACGGTTTAATTACATCAAAATAAAGTTTCACTGTGCATAACTCAAAGTTTTGTCACACAGAAAGTATGGACTAAACGGACACATTGTCATATATCAACAATCACTCCAACATGTCGTGCCATCCATCCATGTCAGGGAGATAGTCCCCAAGCTTAGTGAAAGGCTTCATGTCGAGACACTGAGAGGCTATCCATGTTCGGACGTCTTCCCGCGACATTTGTCCTTCTCCGTAGAACATCCCTGTTTTTCCGACGACCTCCTTCATGATGATTTGGGCAAGTTCGCGCTGGATGTGATAGAACTCAGCTCGAAGTCGATGATCCTCGATATCTAGGTGACATGCGAAGGTTCTGGTGATCCCGTCTGTACTCCAGCATGTGGTGTAGGACATAAAATCCATCATTAGGAGAATCGTTCGGTTGCTGGATGCAGCAGAAGTCGGTCTTATGGCTGAAGGCGACCCCTTCCGCCCGTTCTCTTCTTGTCCCTAACCTCTCCACCCCTTGCTTGGTAGTAAAACATAGCGCTGGTCTCAGTCTCACCACCGGTCTGCGTGTCGGTCTCAGACTCTGATGCCACCGGTGGGCCCAACAACAACATCGGTTGATTGTCGGTAAGGCTAAAAAATTCGTCTGCCGCCCGGTAGACGTCGTCGCAATCACCAGAATCCTGTCCTTCATCGTTGCTAGCCATGTTTCCTATGATTAAATCTAGTCAATTAACTCTAGACCTAATAAAAGGAATAATGACATAAAAAGGCCTATTGTTTTGCAGGAATGTTGACTCCTTCCTGGTGCGGCAAATCCCGGGCACTCGATATGTCCTAGTTTGTAGCACAAGTCATGCCGAAATTCACGGAAAATTTTGGCATGACCTTTGCTAAAAAGTGGACAAATCGAGAACCTGAAATTTGCCGGAACGTAAATGAATCAACATTCCGGCAAAACATAGGCCACTCAGCATCATTCCCTGGAAACAGTGTTCAAATATCCCTATTCGACACCACAACACATGTCCAAATATACACGAGCAACCACATGTCCAAATTTCACAAGCTAATTCAAAAACAAAGTGTAGAAGAAAATTCATTTAACTACTAATAGACCTAATTAACATACTAATTTCAGTTAACTACTAATTTCATTTAACTACTAATTAACCTACTAATTTCATTCATATAGGTTATTCATTTAACATCACCTAATTAACCTACTGTACCACTACTACTAGCAGCACTACTAACCTAATTAACCTAGCAAAACTCTAGTGCCCTAACTGAAAAACATCTAATTAACAACTACTAGTACTACTATTGCCCTAATCTAATTAACATCAAAACTAATTTTTTGCTCTAACATCTACTACTTAACATCCTTTGCTCTAAACTAATTTTTTTGCTATAAACAAACTTTTTATCTACTAATTTTTTCTCTAAAATGTTGACAGAGAGGAGTGTGGGGTAGGGGTGGGGGACTTACAGAGAGGGGAGAGACGGTGGCGGGGAGGTGCTCGGTGACGGAGGCAGGGGAGGAGAGGGCGGGCTCGGGCACGGGCAATGGCGGTTTGAGCGGGCTCGGGCGGCGGTGAGGTGGAGGGCGCCGACGGTGACGTCGAGGGCGGCCTCGGGCGGCGGCGGTGAGGCTGAGGGCGGCCGCGGGCCGCGGCGGTGAGGATGACGGCGGCCTCGAGGGGAGACGGTGAGGTTGCGGGTGTCCACGCCGCCAGGAGACGACGGCGAAGTGGGCCGACGGCGAATTGGGGAGACGGCAGCGAGGGCGAGGGATTTGGGGAAGAAGTGTGGTGGCCGGGGGGGCGGGGGGGGGACCACTGTTTAAGTGAAACATAACGGTAGCGCGTTTCTGAAAACACGCTATAGCTAAGTTAGCTACAGAGCGTTTCCTGAACCCGCTACTGCTATTCCTTTCTCCTTTTTCCTTTTTTCTTTTATTTTTCTTTACATTTTTTTTCATTTCTCCTTTTTCTATTTCTTTCATTTTCATTTACTTTTCTACTTGTTTTTTAACTTTATTTTATTTCTATTAGCAGTAGCGCCTTACACGTAAGCGTGCTACATCTAAGGAGAGTAGCAGTAGCGCTGGGCCATTATACGCGCTACTGCTAGGTTGGGCTAGCATGTGCGCCCAGTTCAAACAAAGCAGCATCGCTTTTTGCTAGTACGCGCTACTGCTAAAGTCATAGCAGTAGCGCGGTTTATTTACGCGTGTTGCTACTAATTAGCAGTAGCGTATGATTTTGTACAATGCTACTGGTAACATTCTGTGTATAAGCTTTTCCCTAGTAGTGAATGATAGTCTCCCCAACACTCAACTCCCTCTCATAGGATTGGTTTTGGTGGAAATATGATTTGAGTGGAAAGCAACTAGGAGAAGGCTAGAGATCAAGATTCATATGGTTGGATTGGAATATCTTGGCCTCAACACATGAGTAGGTGGTTCTCTCTCAGAAAATGAATGCTAGAAGTGTAGGCACGTTCTGATGGCTTCCCTCACGAATGAGGAGAGGGTGGAGGGGTATATATAGCCTCCACACAAAATCTAACTGTTACACACAATTTACCATACTCGGTGGGACTGAATCAGAAAACTCGGTCGGACCGATTTAGTTCATAATGTGACCGTTAGGCCTTTCGATGGGACAGACACGTCAACTCGATGGGACCGATATCATAACGTAATCTCGGTTCGACCGATTACATAAACTCGGTTGGACCGACTTTGGTAATAAGCAAACCAGGGAGTTGGTCAGGCAAACTCGGTTGGACCAATTCGCTCGTCTTGGTGGGACTGAAACATTACAAAAAGGAAACAGGGAGTTTGCATTGCAAACTCGATGGAAGCGATCGCTCATCTTGGTTAGACTAAAACGTTATGAAGGGAAACAGGGAGTTTGCAATCCCATCTCGGTGAGACCCAGATCCCTAGCGGTTAGACCAAAGTGACTAGGGTTTCTGGCAGTGGCTATGTCAAATGAACTCGGTGGTGTCGGATGGATCAAATTGGTGGGGCCGAGTTTGACTTTTGGTTTGGGACATATGTGGATATGAGAAAGTGGTTGAGGGCTTTTGGAGCATATCACTAAGCATTTTGAGCAAGCAAGCCATTAAGCAACACCACATCCCCTTTTAATAGTATAGGCTTTCCTATGGACTCACTGTGATCTTGGATCACTGAAATAGAAAATGTAGAGTCTTGAACTTTGGAGCTTGATCCAATCCTTTGTCCTTAGCATTTTGAGGTGTCCACATTCCTAATCCATGCCATGCCAATCATTGAACTTTCCTGAGATATTCATCTTGAAATAGCATTAGTTCAATGAGCTATATGTTGTTAATCATTACCAAAACAACCCAGGGATAGTTGCACTTTTAAAATGGCCAATAAATCAACCGCTATACCCATCGGTGTTTGTGAGGATGTACCTGTCGTAGTTGCAAATCTTACTATTTTAATGGACTTTTTTATTCATGATATACCCGAGGACGGCAATATGTCGATCATCCTTGGTAGACTCTTTTTGAATGCAGTAGGGCTATTATTGATTGCAACAAGGGCAATGTCACTTTTCATCCTAATGGTAATGACCATACGATACACTTTCCGAAGAAACAACCTCAAGTGAATAGTATCAACTCTATTAGAGAAATTCCAACAATTGTTATTGGAGGTTTTAAATTCCCTAATCCTACTATCAAAAAGAAATATGATATTCTTATTATTGGGGACATGCATATCCCCGTTGAGGTTAGATAGAGTTATATGAAGATTCTCTGGTTTCATGTCATTCAGAAAAAGTTTGTTAATAAGACTTGATCAACCTTATTAATGGATTCCTTTTAGCGGGCATCAGGTGGATGAATTTAGTAAACACAACTCTCTGTACCCACTCTTTACTCTCTGCAATTTAGAATTAATAAAGTAGAAATGTTATTATTTTTCTGTTTTTTGAATTGTCCATGCAATAAAAAATGACTAGAAAACAAAAGTTCTCCAAATGCCTTGAAAATTTAGTATGATTTTTTCCAGAATATTTAAAAAAAAGTTGGCAAGAAAAACACATTAGGGGGGTGCACCAGTGGGCCACAAGCCCACAGGGCATGCCTATAGGGCTTGTGGGTCCCACATTGGTCCCCCTCTCTTATGTCAGCTCACATCCACTTCGTCTTCCTACAGAAAAAATCCCACCATTGCTCAAACCCGTATTCTAGCTCATTTTGCTGCCATTTTCAATCTCCTTGCTCAAAGCTCCATTCACAAAACTGTTTTAGGGGATTGTTCTTTGGTATGTGACTCGTCCAATGGTCCAATTAGTTTTTGTTCTATTACTTTATGTATTGCAAATTGTTGCTAATGTGGTTACCATGTTCTTGACCTTGCATGTCAAATTTATTTGGTTCAAAGTAGTTTTGTTGCATGATATAGCCTCTAAACACTTGTGGGAGTAGTTGCTATCAATCTTGTTGAGTTTTGTTCACTTTTATTTTGAGTCACTAAAAATTTCAGAAATTTTCAGAGGAAATAGAAGACATGATGAAGAGGTGGTTAAGAGGCTACTCAAGCCAGAATTCAGATGAAAATGAGAATGAGGAGAAGAAGAAGCCCAAGTACAATCTTCCTTGCACCGCGGAGGTTTGGCCAGGTGAATGGCGAAGTGGTACATTCTTGAGGGCGTCCAGAATTCTGATGATTTCTATTTCTTGGCGGAGAATGCCAGCCTCACCGACTTCCTAAACGATAAGTGTGACCAATACCTCCTTCTCACTAACACCTTCATGCAAAATGTTTACTTTCATCAAGGAAGGATTCTCCTATGGTAGAATTTTACTTATATGATGTGCCTAAGCGAATGTCACTTTGTGTTTTTTCCAATGTTTGCAAAATACATTATGAGGGCAGCGTCAGTGAACCACGTCCAAGAGATGTGGAGGACTTCACTGCTGAAACTACTGTAGGGGAAGAGAGAGGGGTGTCAGAAGCGAGAGTGGCTAGTTTACATTTTCCTATTTTATGCTATTATTCATTATTTGCTAGGAGATGTTTGATTGGTCATGGGGAAAGTGGAGGCCTTAGTGCCCGTAAACTTGCTATTTTGCGCCATGTTTTATATTCTAATAGAACTTTTAGTTTGGGCGCTATTTTTGCTCGACGGTTGAACATGAACCATTTGAAGGGGGATACCTATGGAGGTAATTATGCCTCCCGCCTTGCTAAACATTTTGAGATACCCATTAGGCATGATGAGGAGGAAGAGATGCTGCTAGTTAGTAAATATTTATGGGACATTTACATCTATCCCCCTAACTTGATCCCACTACTCAGATTTGCCCCTAATTTTCAAGGGTGCTCAAATTCGCCCCCCTGCCGTTAGTTGCCCTTATAGAAATGCCCTTCCGCGGTGTTATCGTCTGGTCAAAGGGTGTCAAAGGGCTTTGACCGTCTCGAAAAAAATAGCAAAAAAATATCAAAAAAATCTGAAATTTTGTGGGAACGATGCTACTCAAGTGTGCAAGGTGCGTGCAAATTTTCATGCTGTTTGGACACTCTAGGAGCCCATGGCAAAGGAAAAACAGTATATATGTACGTCCGTGAACAGTAAATTCAAAAAAAAATAGCAAGAAAATTCAAAAAAATATGAAATTTTTTGGCATACAAGATGCTCGGCTGTGCAAGGTGTGTGCAAAATTTTGTTGTGTTTGGACATTGTAGGAGCTCGTGGGGAAAAAATAGAATATGGCTCGGAAAAAACTTTAAAAAAATATAGTATTTTGTTTTTTTTTGGCTAGAGCTCCTCGCATGCCATTTGATAACAAAATTTTGCACACACCTTGTGCAACTCATCATCTTGCATGCCAAAAAAATTCATATTTTTTGAGTTTTCTTGGTATTTTATTTGAATTTACTATTCATAGGTGTACATATTTATTGTTTTCTTTTGGCATGAGCTCCTGGTATGTCTAAACATCACAAAAATTTGCATGCGCCTTGCGCACCTAACTATCTTTGATCCCACAAAATTTTAGATTTTTAAAATTGTTTTTGCTATTTTTTTCGAGACGGTCAAAGCCCTTTGGCCAGACAGTAACAACGCAGAAGGGCATTTCTATAAGGACACCTAACGGTAGAGGGGAAAATTTGAGCACCCTTCGAAATTAGGGGCAAATCTGAGTAGTGGGATCAAGTTAGGGGAACAAATGTAAATGGCCCAATATTTAAACTATAAGAGTATGGCAGAACTCTATTTTATTAAGAAAGACGAACATCTCCTCTACAACCTAGTATTTAGTCAGGGTACTTGTGAGACTATTGCTCTGCCTACACCTTCTTTGTTCGATATTTACTCAGGCAGGTACACTATTATGCCCGAGGACATCTACAGATTTTGCGGTCTTTCACAACCCCCAGCACATGAGCCAGCACCAGTTCCTCATCTGCATCAGGAGCCTGTTTTTCAGTGGGAGCCACAGGAGCTCGCCAACCAGTGGAACCCTCAGGACCCTCCAGAGTATTGAGGAGAGGGTTATTTCCAGCCGTGGCCCTAGACCAACTTAGTCCAAAATCCTAAGCTTGGGGGAGTATGTATTTCCCACCGGCATTACATTCATGCCTCACACATTCATTTCAGTTGTCGGTGTTCATACTGTTTCATTGTATTATCCATGTTAGTTTTTTCTCTCGCTTTCTTCTTGTGTGTTTGAAAAACTTTGAGAAAATCCAAAAAATTAGTTCTCACTTCTTTTTAGTTTTTCTTTCTAGTTTATTTAGTAGTATTACTAAAAGAAAACCCAAAAAGATTTCTCGTTCTTCTTTTGCTAGTTGGGAGCTTTCCCGTGTAAATAGTTTTCCTTGTTCTTGTTTTACTTTCTTCAAAAAACAAAAAATCCAAAAATATTTGAGTGTGTTTCTTTGAAATTCTTTTATTTTCTTTAGGTCATAAGGAGAAGACCACGATGAAAATGTTGAGTGGCTCTCTAATGCATTATTGTTGATCTAACAAAGAGCCCATAATACCTTGTCTTATCCTTTGAATAAATGTTTGTAGATTCCAGCTTAGTCCAATGCACGTGCAGTCTTATTATTATTCACATCGTTCGGTCGTGCAAGTGAAAGGTAATAATGACGATATATGATGAATGATTGAGATGGAGAAAAGCTGGTATGAACTCGACCTATTTTGTTTTTGTAAATATGATTAGATCATCCTTCTTGATTCAGCCCATTATGAATGAAACATGTTTGTAATGACAATTAGAGATTATAGTTGCTCATGCCATGCTTAAGTAGCTAGGAGTGTATAATGGTTTGTCTTGAGTGCTAACATGCATTAATAAATGGTTATGATGTAGTATGATAGGATGGTATCCTCCTTTGAATGATTCAAGTGGCTTGACTTGGCACATGCTCACACATGTAGTTGAAACAAAAACAACATAGCCTCCATGATATTTATGTTCATGGTGATGTATATCCAACTCATGCTTGCATTCAATGTTGGTTAATCTCAATGCATGTTTATGACCGTAGTCGCTCTCTAGTTGGTCATGTCGGTGTTCTAGATATGGGGGTATCCAGACTTGCCTGCCTACAACCCACCACGTGGCTCCATCAACGGCCTGGTACGACCCAGCTTCAACATCAACAGCTCAAGACCCTCGCAAGGGGCCAAGCCTTGCGAGGTGGACGATGCCAAGACCCCCGAGAGGATCGGCCTCCTCAAGTTGGCCCCTGAGGGGCGGAGAGATCTATGCGAGGTGCACCTCACGAGGCTCAGCTGACATTAGCCATGACGACCAAGGCTAGGCGGGCGCTAGCCGGCTCAGATCGCCAGTTTCCTCTTTGGTGCAAGGGAGGCAACCGCAGGTGTGGAGTCCCGAGGAATCAGCCAAATGATTCCATTCTGGTGCAACAAGACCAAGACCGCCAGGACGGCAGGACGGAGGTCATCACCGAGCCCACCGCAGCATAACGACCAGAGGGTTTTTGTAGGCAAAGACTACTTTTGTCAGGATAAGCTGTACTATCTGTCCCCTTTCAAATCCGGCCATTGCGGGATCCCTTCCCGCCAACATTTGGGAAGAGGACCAAGGCCACAATAAATAGGACTTCGCCACCACCATAGAGGGGCATCTAGTTCTCATTCCACCACCTCTCTTGAGTTCAAGAACACCTCACCTCCTGAGGCCAGTTCATCCACTTTACTAGTTCATCCTCAGCCCTTCGAGGCAATCGACCAAAACGCTGGAGTAGGGTATTACACCGTAAGGTGGCCCGAACCAGGATAAACTGTTGTGTCTCTTTGTCTCTTCGAGCTCGACGCGCTAGGCTTAGGGGTATCGCGAGTAGGTAGGCTGGGTAGGTTGAGATTTCCGCACGCACCCCAGAGTTCCAACCTCTCAAGGGTTTGCGGAACCTGTAATCCGACATTTGGCGCACCAGGTAGGGGTGCGTCGGATCTTCTCTCCCGTCGATCGATCCACCGCCACTCCGACACCTCCATGGCCAACGCACGTCGAGCTCACGCCGAGTGCGGGGCCGCAGTCACTGCTCGCCTTGCTCAGACAGCTCCGGCGGGCGATGATTGAGCTCGTCGTGCTCCGTCTCCGGTGGCCAATGCCGCCACAGGCCCTGCCCGCCACGAGCAGCAAGCTTCTTCGCTGCACCCCTCGGTGCGCCACGACGGGCACACCACTACTCCATCACTGACTCCAGCAGCTTCATCTTCCCACGCGCGTCACGGCCTAGTGAATGCACAAGCCGCTCTGCTACCGCCCGGTCAACGAATTCTATGAGGAGTGGCTCGAGCGGATTGCTGAGCTCGTCAACGTGGCCGGGGGCTTCGTCGCGCCGCCCACTCCCCGCCGCAGCAGCCACCTGCCGCGGGAGACGTGGCTCACGGGGCTCCTCCACCAGCTCTGGCCTAGGGCGTCATCATCGAGCCAAGGCGTGTGGCACCACGGCGGGACCCGCCGTGCCTGGCGCCAGCTCGGGAGGATGTGAGCTGCCAGGTGGTGCAGCGGCCTCAAGAGGAGGCGCGGGTGCTTCCTGGACCCCCTCACCAAGCCCGCGTGCCACCACAAGAGGTGGCGGTGCGCGTGCACTAGGACCAGGCTCCACCTCCTTGACGGGCCCCAGTGGCCACTGCAGGGTGCCGCGCATTCACCCAGGAGCTCCGCAACATCGTCTGGCCAAGCAAGTTCAAGCCTGACCTGCCTCGACGCTACGACGACATCACCGACCCCACTCATCCGGCCTACAACCTCATGAAGATGCCCAGGAGCAGCGGCATCCTCACCATAGCTAGGGATACAAAGGATGCTCCGCAGACACTCAAGCTTGCCTTCAAGCTGGCCGCAGTGGCGCAGCCCACCAGCGTCGACACCCTCAAGGCCAAGGGGGCTGCGCCAACCAAGAAAAAGCAGATGTTCACCCAAGACAAGGCGGAGACTAAGCAAGTACTAGTCGATGAGGATGGATCCTCCGGCGCCACCTTCACCATAGGCGCCAACCTCGACCCCGAGCAAGAGGAGGCTCTAGTGAAATTCTTGCGCGTGAACAAGTAGGTGTTCGCGTGGGAACCCAAGCAGCTAGCAGGAGTCCCAAGGCAGGTGATCGAGCACCACCTGAACGTGTGCCCCAATGTGCGCCCCGTGAAGCAGAAAGCTAGGTGGCAGTCCACCGAGAAGTAGGCCTTCATCATCCACGAAACCCGCAAGCTAGAAGCTGCGGGAGTCATTCATGAGGTTCGCTATCTGGAATGGTGCCCAACCCTGTTGTTGTGCCGAAGAAGGGAGGAAAGGAGCGCATGTGTGTCGACTTCACCAACCTCAACAAGGCCTACCCTCAAGATCCATTCCCGCTCCCCCACATCGACCAAATCATCGACTCCACCACTGAGTGCGACCTGTTGTGCTTTCTGGATGCCTTCTCGGGCTATCACCAGATCAAGATGGCGGTAGAAGATGTGGAGAAAACGACTTTCCTAACCCCGTGCGGGCTGTACTGCTACACATGCATGCCGTTTGGATTGCGCAACACAGGCGCAACCTTTCAGCGACTGATGCATATCGCCTTGGGCCGGCAGCTCAGGAGAAACGCCGAGGCCTACGTCGACGACATCATGGTAAAGTCTCGGGAGGCCAAGAGCCTGATACAGGACCTGGAAGAAACCTTTGTGAGCCTTCGTGAAGTGGACCTACGGCTCAACCTAGAGAAGTGCATGTTTGGTGTTCCTTCTGGCAAGCTTCTGGGCTTCGTCGTGCCCCACAGAGGCATTGAGGCTAACCTAGAGAAGGTCAAGGCAATCGACGGCATGAGTCCTCTGTAAACCCTCAAGGAAATGCAGAAGCTCACCTGGCGTGTAACCGCGCTAGGATGCTTCATCTCCAAGCTGGGGGAACGAGCCCTGCCCTTCTTCAAGCTGATGAAGAAGAAGGGTCCGTTCAAGTGGACTCAAGAGGCTGACGAAGCATTCCAAGATCTCAAGAGGTACCTGACCAACCCTCCAGTGATGGTGGCCCCATGCCCTCGGGATCCCTTGGTGCTCTACCTCGCCGCCACACCCTACTCCGCCAGCGTATGTCTGGTGGCAGTTCGGGAGGAGCGCTGGGTCAAGGCCACATCGGCCGCAACCCCGACCGCGGCAGCTCAAGGCCAGGAAGTCCCTGCGAGGGCCAGGACCTCGGCAGATGGGGACCAGCCTCAACAGGAAGACGCCTCCGG
Organism: Triticum aestivum; assembly: GCF_018294505.1. Taxonomy (NCBI): domain Eukaryota; kingdom Viridiplantae; phylum Streptophyta; class Magnoliopsida; order Poales; family Poaceae; genus Triticum; species Triticum aestivum. The sequence continues at coordinate 353,261,696 of NC_057798.1, forward strand.
GGCCGAGGGGACCTCACCGAGCAATTAGGAGCCGGGGGCTCAAATGCCTCAGGAGGCGCTCGACTCTCTGGTGGGTGCGGGCTCCATCGGCGCGCCCACCCTCATCGAACATCCCGTGTACTTTGTCAGCACGGTGCTACGGGATGCAAGGGCATGGTACCCCATGCCCCAAAAGCTCTTGCTCGCGCTATTGGTGGCCTCTTGGAAGCTACGACACTACTTCCAAGGTCACCCAATCAAGGTTGTCTCGGCCTACCTGTCGGATTTCGGGTTCCAGCAGACCCTCTAGGTTCGAATTCTGGGGTGCGCGCGGAGATTTCACCCTCTGCCTACCTACACCTCACCGCCTCGCTATGATCTAAGCAATCAAAGGAACAACACAAGAGACACAGAGTTTATACTGGTTCAGGCCACCATTGTGGTGAAATACCCTACTCCAGTGTGTGGTGTGGTGGATTGCCTCTTGGGCCGATGATGAACAATACAAGGAAGAACAGCCTCGCGAGGGTCTGTCCTTGGCTGGCACGATGAACTACTAGGGGGAGTTCAGTCGCTCTCTCTAATGGTTTCTTGGTGAGGATCCTCTCTCCCTCTATCTTGTGGTGGCTGGTCCTATTTATAGGCAAAGGCCCTGGGCCTCCTCCCAAATATTGAGCGGGAAGGGCGCCAACAATTGGCCATTTTAAAGGGGAACATCTAGTACACTTATCCTGACTAAAGTTGGTCCTCGCCTGCTAAAGGCTCTAGTGGTGACGCCGGCTTGGGCTCCACGATGACCTCCATCCTGCCGTTTTGCTGGTCTTGGTCTTGTTGCACCGAAATGGATGTCTTTGCTTGATGCTCCCGCCTGCGCTTGCTCCCTTTGCACCAAAGAGGAAAGGGAGGACACTGCACGGCCTGGCGCTCGCCTGACGCCCTTGGTCGTCATGGCTTGTGTCATGGGCACCTCATGAGGTACCCCGCCATGATCTCTCCGCCTCCTCGCGAGCCAGCCAGACGAGGCCGTGCCTGAGGAAGCCTCCTGTCGTCCGCCCCGCGAGGCTTGGCCCCTCTCGAGGGTCTTGAGCTCGTGCTGACGAAGATGGGCCATGCTGGGCCGCCCCTTGAGCCACACCGCAGGCCGCAGGCAGGCAAGTCTAGGGACACCCGTTCCCAGAACGCCGACAGTAGCCCCCGGGCCTGAGGCGCGCCCGGACTTGGCTGAGCAGAGAGGCGAAGGGGCAAGTGTGAAGCGTCGCTGGCCCTAACAGCCTGCGGCCTCGAGCGCCGCGTGGCGGTTGACTGGACGTGGGCGGCTCCGCAACTACGTGAATCTACAAAAGAGCGGCATCTGCCTAGGCTTTGCTTCACTTGCTTCCTCCGGTCATTGCCCAGATCCCCTTTCTTGTACTCTCCCTTCCTGTCTCCGAAATCTTCAGATCTACGTTGACCGCGCGCCCTAGCAAGACATGGCGCCTCGCTAGACCCCAGCCGAATCTTGGTACTCGCCTGCCTTGGACTCGCCGAACGTATCTGAGGCGAGCCTTGCCCGGATGCGCCGGATGGTGGCGGCGCATGGCATCGACGGGGCGAAGGTGTTCAAGGCCGGCTCCGCCCTTCCTGAGGCCCGAGGGAACACCTTCTATCCGCTCTTCGTAAGCACCATTGCTGCCGGTCTGGTGCCTCCCTTTTATGAGTTTTTCTTCTCTGTCCTCCGCCATTACGACCTGCAAGCTCTGCATCTCCACCCCAACTCTGTTCTTCTTCTGGCGATCTTCCCCTACTATTGGGAGGCTCATGTCAGAGTGCAGCCCTTAGTGGCCTTGCTGCGCCACTACTTCTCCCTCCGGCCTTCTCGTGGTGCCATCTCTGCGTGCGCGAGCTTTGTCGTGTATGGAGGCTCCAACGCCATCTCGAAGCCCGGGAATAGGATTGAAGGCTTCAGGAGCAAGTGGGTCCTGGTAGATGCTGGGCGCATCCACCCTCGGCTGACTCTGCCCACGGGGCAGCCCACGAGCTCCGATGATTGGTCTCACGCGGAACTCGTGGACTCCTGCGCGAAGCTGGTGTTGGATAAGATGGATGCAGATATGAGGCCGGGCAGCATGTCGGCGGCGAAGCTGACTGGTGCGTCGCTCCTGGGGGAGTTCCTGGAGCACCAGGTGGCCCCGCTTCGTAAGTACTCGTTTCCGCTGTGGAGGCCCCACCTGAGCCCCGCAGTCTTGGCCGACGAAGACCTGGCCGCGGTCCTCCAATCTTTGGTCAGAGGAGACGTGGCGAGGCTGGAGGGCGCCCCTGTTCCCCTGTTTCTTCGAGATGATTGGGAGAAGGTGGTGGAGTCCATGCCCGTCTTCAATGGGGACGGGCCCGTGCCCACTGAGGCTCCCGAGGACCCAGCGGCCCAGGCGACGGTGGACGTGTCCTCCGGCGACTCCAGCGAAGAGGAGGAAGAAGAGGAGCGGGAAGGGGATCCTGACTTCGAGGCTACCGATGGGGAGTCGATAGCGCCTCTCCCCCCGTGCAGGCCCCGCGCTCTCCGCCTCCCGCCGAGCGATGACGAGGATGATGACGAACGGGGCGGCGGGAGCTTGCCCCCGATCTCGAAGAGGGCCAGGTCTGGGTTGGTCCCCCTCGGGTCTGCCCCGGCTCTAAGGCGATCCTCAGACGTGCCTCCTGCTTGCGAGCCTCTCAAGGTTGATCCCAGCAGCCGGCTCTCGAGCTTCAAGTATGACCGGAGGTTGCTCGAGCTCGCGAGCGGCGACCAGTAAGTGCTTGATTCTTGTTTTATTCCTTGCTTTGTCGTTGAGGCTTGATGTCTGTATCTCTTGGCTAGGCTGGCGCCTGCGGCGAAGAAACTGAAGGGGGCTCCTGAGGCTCCATTCGGGGCGGCGCCTCTGCCCATGAAAGAAGGTGGCTGCAAGGCACAGGCCTCTCCTGCCCGGTCGTCCTCGCGAGGCCTGGTGGAGCTTGCTGGGGCAAGCTCAGCCCCCATGGCCCAAGCGACTCCTGAAGTATCCTTCCCTAATGCCATCGCCATAGTTGTTGGGGCGCAGCAGGTCCTGCTTCAGGATGCTGTGGTTATGCTACCGTCCTCTCCTCCTACTCCACCAACTGCTGTCTCTCCGACTCCTTCCACCATCCTGGACCGTGCCGCTACCGAACTGGACCGGCTGCGGCAAGATCTTCTGGGCACCGATCCTCGCTTGGTGGCCGGGCGCTTGGAGCTGGCTTCTGGCTGGATTCGCTTTGATGCTTCAATTTGAGCAGCGTTGGTTCAGGCCTTGATGGCCTGCGACGAGGAGAAGCAGGCCGTCCTCGGGGCTAAGGCCGCTCGAGACGCCGCCTTGGGAGAGGCGGCTGATGCCCAAGGTCGCTGCAAGGCGCTGGAGAGTGAACTGGAGGGCCTCCGGAACCAGCTTGCCGAGGAGGTCCGCATCCGCCAAGAGAAGGAGGAAGACCTGAAGGCTCGCGAGGTGGCCATCAAGGACCGAGATGCGAAGCTTAACAAGCGCCGGGACCGCCTGGGTGCACCGGAGCAGGAGTTGGAGGCGTGGAAGGCCGAGTTCGATGGCAAGGCGCGGGTCCTTGCCGAGGACCACGAGGCCTTCATGGAGACGGAGGTGAAGGTTCATGGCTTGCTGAAGTCGCTCTACGACAGCGGCCTGGAAAGCCCACTGGCGGGCGCCGAGGATGGCCCCGCCAAGCTGGTTCCCTTCATGGTCCGTGCTCTTGAAGATGTCACCCTTGGCCTTGGTCCTACGGCTGAGGCCGAGGCGCGCGTCCTGTCTTCTGCAGCGCTGACGCAGGTCCTTACCCACGTCTACCTTCGCGACCCCAACACCGACCTCGACAGCCTGCTGGAGCCAGTGAGCGGCGAGCTTGCCGCTGCCGCTGCTGAGGCCGTGAAGGGTCATGCCGAGGCTCTGCTGTCGAAGTTCCGGGCCTTCAGCACCAAGCCGAAGCGAGGCGCTGCCGGTCCTGCGGCTCCACGAGGCGAACCCGCTCCGCGCAGCTCCGCCGCCAACAAATGACTCCGTCGTGGCTCATGTCCTGCTTTCAGCTTCTGCAACATGCATCATGCCTCGGGGAGGCGTTTAAACTTGTGTTTGGTGCTGTGATAATAGTTATGGACTGTAATATTTGCTTTTGAATTCCTTGAAATTTGCGCTCTTCCTACTTGCTTATGTTCTATGCTGGCAGAGCCCGACCCCCCGCATACCTCAGCCGCCGTTAGCCCCGACCGGAAACCAGGACAGGACCAAGGAGTGAGGGGCTACGTGAAAAGTTAGGCTCCTGAGTCGCGATGCTCAGGAGTCCCCCTTGGCGCACGAACAACAAGTAGGGAGTTGAGATGTGTGGGTGAATCTACCATTCTACGTCTGCAGGGCCCGGCCCCGTGCATACCACAACCGCCGTTAGCCTTTCAGAACTAAGGAGTGAGGGGCTATGTGACCAGTTAGGCTCCTGAGTCGCGATGCTCAGGAGTCCCCCTTGACGCTCAAATGGCCTTCATACCTTGGCTCCGCTCGGGGAGGGCCGCGCGACGAACCAGGCCGAGGGGCCTGGCTGGGTGGCGTACGTCTGGGCGTGACCCAAGTGCAGCCCCCGTGCCCAGCCCCCTCGCGCGGCACTCCCAAGGGGAGGTGTTGCGATGAGACCAGACACTGAGCTCTGGGCTCCCTAAGGTTGATGCGGCCAAGGGCCACCCTCAGTTGTTTATCACCAGCGCGGAGCATAGCGCTTCCGTATGTGTACGGGCATAGCCGCTCCTCGGCAGTGTCATCAGCGAGCGCAGAGCATGGTGCTTCCACTGGTGCGTGGGAGGGGGTTCCCCTGCGGGAGGAGCCCCCGGGGCGTATACAGCCCCACCCTGACACGTGGCCGGCACGGTAGGGCATGAGGAGGTGTATCTGGGCACCCATGAGCCAGCGAGGGACTCATGGGGCCCTACCTCAAGGCGGGTTGCGCCTGGCACTGGGCCTTAATTTGTGATGTGTTCCTGCAAATTTGGCCAGTTGCCGATGCTCTACGTCCTCGGGTCCCGGCCCTCAAGCTGGGCTCAGCCGTCACTGGTTTGCCGGGGCACGATGCCGTGGGCAAAGCAAGAGGTTGAGGGTTGTTGAGTCGGTAGGAGCCCTGAGTCGCGATGCTCAGGCACCCCCCCTTTAACACACAAGCTTGGTTAGATGTCGACGGTCTACATCCTCGGGTCCCGGCCCTCGAGCTGGTCTCAGCCGTTGCTGGTTTGCCGGGGCGCGATGCCGTGGGCAAAGCCAAAGGGTCAGGGCTGGAGAGCCGGTAAGAGACCTGAGTCCCGATGCTCAGGCACCCCCCACTTTAACGAACAAGCTTGGTTAGATGTCGACGCTCTACGTCCTCGGGTCCCGGCCCTCGATCTGGTCTAAGCCGTCGCTGGTTTGCCAGGGCGCGATGCCGTGGGCAAAGCCATAGGGTGAGGGCTGGAGAGCCGGTAAGAGACCTGAGTCGCGATGCTCAGGCACCCCCCCCCTTTAACGCGCAAGCTTCCGACATCAAGGAAGAAAAGGCGCCACGGACAGGCACCAAATAACAAGCATGATGGGTCGAATGCATGGCCCAAAAATAAACGCAAGAGGAGTACACGTCGCTGGGTCTGACCCGAGCGACTTGGGGATGATGCAGCCCGAGGGGCGCCCCCAATAAAGTAAGCTAAGAACATGAGCAAAAGGGATACAGGCCGCAGCAACAGACCCACGCGGCCTGGGAATGATGCAGCCCTGAGGACGCTCCCAGCTGGAAACGAAACTTGAAAGATGTCACCTGATAGTGTTGGCGGCGAAGGGGTGTTGAAGTAGCAGACGTAGCGGGCTGCGGGAGCCGATCTTCACGAGCCCCCAGGCCAAGGAGCCTCGGGAGGCTCCGGAGGCGCTGGTGGCTCCTCGCGAACCGTCTCCATTTCCGCTAGGACTGCAGAACGCCTGGCCTCCTGAGCCTCCAGGATGCTCCTCACGAGGCGCTGGCGCACCGCAGCCGCGTTCGGCAAGCCGTAGGGCATGCGAACGTAGCTGTGGGGTGGGCCTCCGCAGCGCCCCACACGTGAGGGGCAGAAGCGCTCCTGAGAGGCGACTCGGTTGAGCCCTGGGATGTCGATGCAGACGCACGGCCCACCATCCTCACCTGGATGGGGAGCTGCGGCGGGTAAGCGGCGGCTGCCACTCATGACTCTTGACTCCTGCAACTCCTGTGTGATCTGACTGACGAACTCCTGCGTTTTGGCCCTCCTTGCTCTGCTCCTTCCTGAGGGAAACGTGTTCTGAAACACGCCTCCAAGTGGTGCCCAAGCGCCTCCCTCGTGACCTTAGCAAGGTCGGTGGCCCTCCAGGTGGGAGCCCGCGAGCCCTGCTTGAGGAGGGCATCGAGCGCGCCTTCCTATGCGACAAAAGGAGGTGCCCCCTAAGCAAGCGCAGACCCTGAGGGGCCTGCCTCCTGAGGGGTCGGGCCTGGCGATGTCTTCTTCTTCTTTTTAGGGGCAATCTCAGGGAGCCTCCTGCTCCCGCGATCTGGGTCTTCAAGTGATGCGGCCTGAAAAGCTCGTTCCAGGGAGCACACCGCATCTCTTTCTTCACAAGGCACCGTGATGACTCCACCGCTTCCTAGCATCTTGAGGACGTTGTAGCCGTGATGAGTCACGGCCATGAACTTGGCGAGAGCCGGGTAGCCGAGGATGGCATTGTACGGCAGGCGAATGTGGGCGACGTCAAAGTCGATGAGCTCAGTGCGGTAGTTATTGCGCGCCCCGAAGGTGACGGGGAGGCGGACCTGCCCAATTGGAACTGTGGAGCCGTCGGTGACTCCGAAGAAAGGCTTGGTTGACTGAAGCTGATCGTAAGGCACTTGGAGATTGTTGAACGTCTCAACGGACAGGACGTTGAGCCCTGCCCCACCATCGATGAGGGTCCTGGTGACTTGCACGTTGCTGATGACTAGGGAGCAAAGCATTGGGAGGACTCCGGCTGTGACCGCGCACTTGAGCTGATCCGCTGAGCTAAATGTGATGGCGCACGCCGACCACCTGAAGGGGCATGTGGCTTCAAGCTTAGGGAGGACTGCATTCACTTCGTGGGCGAACTGCTTGAAGATGCATTGAGAGGCTGGAGCTTGAGCTCCACCCAAGATGCAGGCGGTCGCGCGCGGCTCCTGGAAGGCCCCAGCCCCCTCGTCCTGATGATGGTCCTCATTTCTCCTTGGCTGTGGAGGCAGTGGAGGGAGGCATGTGTTTCCTTGTGGGCGATCCTCGCGAGTCCGATCCCTCCAGTCTCCCTCGCGAGGCTGATCCTACCAGCGATCCTCGCGAGGTCGGTCGCGCCACCCTTGGCGAGGGCCACGGTCTTCCCAGCGTCCTGCGTTCCTTCCTCCTCCTCGGCCATAGCCGCGATCGTTGCGGTCGGGGCGTCGGCGACCCTTCCTTCTCACACGGCTCGGAGCTCTTGGCATTCGTTGGTGTTGTGGGTGTGGAGGTCGTGGTACACACATTACCGGCTGCCCTTGAATGACTCGGGCTGATCTCTGCCCCGCTTGGTGTCTGGTTCCGCCGCGAGCACGGCAGCCCCCTTGCGCTTCATGTCCTTGGCCTTGGATTTCTTCTCTTCTGGGTCAGCGGCTGGCAGCTCGAGGAGGGAAAGGCGCCCTTCCTCAGCCCTGGTGCACTTGGTTGCCAAGTTGAATAGCTCCAAGGAAGTGCATAGATCTTCATGCATTGCCAGCTCCTCCTTCATCTTGACGTCGTGCACGCTGTCTGAGAAGGCTGAGATGATGGCATCCTCGGTAACCTTGGGAATCTTGAGACGTGCGTTGTTCAAGCGCTGGATGTACTTCTGCAGTGTCTCCCCTGGTTGCTGCTTGATGCGGCGCATGTCACTCACGGCAGGTGGCCGGTCGCGAGTACCTTGGAAGTTGGCGATGAAACGGGTGCGCATCTCGTCCCAGGAGGAGATCGTGCCTGGCGCCAGGTTCAGGAGCCAGGTGCGGGCCCCGTCCTTGAGTGCCATGGGAAACCAGTTCGCCATGACCTTCTCGTCCGCGTTGGCGGCTTCAATTCCCAGCACGTAGAGCTGGAGGAACTCCGCAGGGTCGGCCGTACCGTCGTAGCGAGGAGGCAGGTCTGGCTTGAACTTGCAGGGCCACACGACGCTGCGCAGCCCGGCGGTGAAGACGCGGCATCCTGCCGTGGCCATGGGAGGCCTCTGGTGACGAGGAGCTTGGTCTTGCGGGCCCCCATGCGCTGCAGCTGGGAGCAGCGCGGGGTCTTGGCGCGCTGGGACAGGAGCATGGTCGTGACGGACCGGAGCAGGGAGCACTCGGGCAGCTTCTTGTGGGCGAGGAACCTCTTGGCAGCTCTGCTCTTGCTGCGCTGGCGCCGGACGGGGTGGGTTCCGTCCAGGGGCCACGCGCCTTGGGGCCAGGGTGCCTTCTTGAGGAGGAGGCGGCTGAGGCGCCCCCGGAGCTTCATTACCCGCGCAGGGCAGGGCGCGGTGCAGCGAGAAGGACGGTGCGGGGGAGCCCCCTGCGGCGCGGACGAGCTCGGCGACGCGGAGGAGCCTGGTATTTTCGAGGAACGACTCTTCAAGCCTTCGGCGGCACCATCACTGTCGAGCACAGCGCAACCTCAGGAGGAGCTCCCTCGACCGCCTACCTCAGGAGCCCCGACCTGTGGCCCGACCTCAGGAGCACACTTGCTCCTGGTGCTGGAGCCTCAGGAAGGATGCTGGACTGCAGAGCTCAAGGATTACTTGATGCTAGGGACTCTACCAGAAAAGGAAGAGGACGCAGAACGCGTGGCTCGGCAGGCCACGACATACTGCATCCAAGATGGAGAGCTCTATCGGAAGCGACCCAATGGTGTTTCCCTGTGTTGCATCTCCAGAGAGCAGGGGAAGGAGTTGCTGGCAGACATTCATGATGGAGACTGTGGGCACCACTCGTCATCACGGACCCTTGTCGGCAAGGCGTTTCACAGCAGGTTTTATTGGCCTACGGCACTCAATGACGCAATCAAGCTGGTGAAGGCTTGTGAAGCCTGTCAATTCCACGCCAAGCAGATTCATCAGCCAGCTCAAGGCCTGCAGACCATTCCACACTCGTGGCCATTCGCGGTCTGGGGGCTGGACATTTTGGGCCCGTTTCCTCGGGCGCCAGGGGGCTATCGCTACCTCTACGTCACCATTGACAAGTTCACCAACTGGGCAGAAGTGGAAGCTGTCCGCAACATCCCAGTTGGTTCCGCAGTAAAATTCATCAAGGGCCTCGTGAGCCGATTCAGGGTGCCTAATCGCATGACAACGGTTCGCAGTTCACCAGCAATCTCTTGAAAACATATTGTGCTAACCTTGGAACACAGATATGCTACGCTTCGGTGGCACACCCTCGGAGCAACGGCCAGGCTGAACGCGCCAACGCCAAGGTCCTGAAAGGCCTCAAAACCAGGACCTTCAAGAAGAAGCTTGAAGCCTGCGGCAGGGGCTGGTACGATGAGCTCCAGTCCGTGCTATGGTCCATCCGCACTACCGCCACCAAGTCAACCGGCGAAACCCCGTTCTTCCTCGTCTACGGAGCTAAGCCAGTCCTCCCCCACGAGGTCAGGCGTCGCTCCATGCGGGTCCTGGCGTTTGACGAAGCGTAGCAGGACACCACGGGGGGGATGGATCTCGTTCTGGGGGAGGAACACCATCGGGAGGCCACGCTTCGAGCAGAAAGATACCAGCAGGCGCTGCGGCGGTACCACTACCGCAACATCCGCCCCATGACTCTCGAGGTAGGTGACCTCATGCTCAGGCGGGTTCTCTCCAGGGAAGGGATGCACAAGCTCTCTCCCATGTGGGAGGGCCTGTTTAAGGCTGTTCATGTTTCCAAACCTGGCGCCACACGCTTGGAGACCCAGGAGGGGGTGCCCATCCCGAACGCGTGGAACATTCAGCACCTCCGGAGGTTCTACCCTTGAAGTAAGGCCCAGTGCCTGTAAAGAAGGCCCGGCGCCTGTGAAGAAGGTCCTTGTGCCTGTGAAGCTCATCGCACCAAGAAAAGGCCCGGTGCCTATGAAGATGGCCAATGCCTGTGAAGCTCAGCGCCCGTGACACTCTCACGTAATAATGAGTTGGGGCTGTACATGCCCCGGAGTCTCCGTAGTGCCTCCCTTGGGCCTCGGGGGCTCCCGCCCACGCCCAGTGGTAGCACTTAGCTCCGCGCTGGTGAGAAGACGTTGAACACTAGACTAGGTGCCGGACACGGCTTTTCATTTGCTTTCCGAAGTTGGCTTGTTCACCCTTGTTTGAAACTTTATTGGAGTTGCTTTTAGTGTTGTTTGCAGTCCCCTGCCCATGATTCTTTGGCTTTGTCTTTCGCCTGACTCATCCTCTCTTTCGCAAAGCCTCGCGAGGGGGCTACACGGGCGCCCTCGCGAGCACCTTCTTGCCTGATTTCGCGAGGCTTCCTCGCCAAAGTTCACAGTGGGAGCACCCCTCCCGGTCCATGCCCCACGGGCATCGCGATGCGAACACAGGGCCTGAGCCGGTCACCCTCATGACAAAGTTGGAAATCTATCCTCCCGGCTAAATTTTGCAGGCTTCAAGACGCCCGGCGAGACCTCAGGCAGGTACCCCGCGAGGCGAAAACTGCAGCGAGCCCCTCAAGCTAAGTTGTTCCTATGTGCAAACACGCAGCCGCAACACCACAACACAACATGGGAATAATAGAAATAGCATAATAATTAAGGGCAATAGTCCAGCTCGCCCCCACGGGGCTCCATACTTCTCTCGCTCTAAGCAGGAAAAGGAGATAAACAAAATAATCGCGGTGTGCCCAGCGACGGCTCGTGGGGGGGGATTCGCATCGCCCTCCTGAGCTCAGTCAGACTCCTCCTCACGCTTCACTGAGGCATGACAGCGGGATGACCCGCTACCACCCTCGCAGCGGGCGTGGCAGCGTGGTGGTTGGTCACGGCCACCGCTGGAGGAGCTGTCACCAGAGGGGGAGCCACTGAAGCTTGGCGAGGTGCGGGCGCCACCGGTGGCGAGCTCGCCTTCGTCCTCGTTGCGGTCATCACCAAGTCCTAGCACCCGATCGCCATCATCATCTTCAGGGCAGCACCCGACACGGCGGCTATCTTCTTCGAACACCCTCACATAGAGGGTCGCGTCGCCGTCAAACTTGAAGTGCAGGGTGCATCGCCGGCCCAGGACGCGCGCGCGGGCAAACGTCTGCCAGCTACGGGCCAAGGCCACATTCCCGGCGACGGAGATCTCCACTGAAACCCAGGAAGCCCTGCTGCAGCAGTTGTCCGCCTGGAGCCAGTGGCCGTCAAGAGCGCCAGCCTGGAGTTCGCTGGCGAAGAAGCGGCGAAGCTAGAGCCAGTTACCTGCCGGGTCCGCCGATCACACGACAAACTCCAGCAGCACCTTGGTCGAGTGGAAGTGCGGCCTGGGAGGCCGCGCGACCACAACGCGCCTTCCCTCACCCACCGGGAGGCCATCACCGCGCAAAGGACCGCCGCCACGACCACGAGGAGCCACCGCAGGAGTCACAGGGAGCTTGCGGGGGCGGAGGGGAGCCAGGCCCTTCCCGGCGAGCCTTTCCCTTCTCCGCGGTCGAGAACCTCTTCGTCGGCGCCATGAGACACGGAGGGGGACTGGAGCATGGAGGAAGAAGAAGCAAGCGGGGGCCTGCGCCCTCCCTCATTTATAACCCAAGGGAGGCAAACCGTCGGCCTCCACGATCGCAGCTAATCATGACTCTTTTTACATGCAGAAGACACTCGTCAAATCGGGCAGTTACCGAGGCAGCATGGGGAAGCGGAGATGCCCATGTCCAATCAACCACCATGCGGCGACCAAGGCCGCAGGCTGTTGGGGCCCACGGCGCTCCGCACTTGCCCCTTCGCTTCGCTGCTAAGCCAAGTCCGAGCGCGCCTTGGGCTCGGGGGCTAATGTCGGCGTTCTAGGAACCGGGGTCCCTAGACTTTCCTGCTTGCGGCCTGCGGCGTGGCTCAAGTAGAGGCCCAGTATGGCCCATCTTCATCAGCTCAAACTCAAGACCCTCGCAAGGGGCCAAGCCTCACGGGGCAGACGATGCAAGGCTTCCTCAGGAATGGCCTCACTAGGCAGGCTCGCGAGGAGGTGGAGAGATCAAGGCAAGGGTACCTCGCGAGGTGCTCGTGACGCAAGCCATGATGATCGAGACCAGGCAGGCGCCGGCCTACACAGTGTCCTTGTTTCCTGTTTGGTGCAAAGGGGGCAAGCGCAGGCGTGGAGTACCAAGGCATCAGGCAAAGGTTACCATTCCGGTGCAACGAGACCGAGACCAGCAGAGCAGCAGGATGGAGGTCACCGTGGAGCCCAAGATGACGTCATCGCCAGTGCCTTTGGCAGCCGAAGACCAACTTTAGTCAGGACAACTTGTACTAGATGTTCCCCTTCAAAATGGCCGTTGTTGGCACCCTTCCCGCTCAATATTTGGGAAGAGGACCAGGGCCTCTATATATAGAGATAGCCACCACAGTAGAGACCATCTTATCGAGTTCACCGCACCAGCCAAAGAACACCTCTCGTGAGGATGTTCTTCCTTTGTACTGTTCATCATTAGCCCCCGAGGCAATCCACCACACCACACACTGGATTAGGGTATGACACCCCAACGGTGGCCCAAACAGTATAAACGTTGTGTCCCTCGTGTTGTTCATCGTGTAGCTTAGGTTCTTAGCGAAGCGTTGGGACGTGGATCGGTAGGGGGAAGATCTTCGCGCGCACCCTAGAGTTCGAACCTTAAGGGTTTTGCCGGAACCCGATATCCGACAGTGCCGAACTGGGATACATGAATTCATAACAGCATCGAAGAAAGTAAAACTAGCACTAAATACATTCCGGTCCTTACAAACCCCATGGGGGATGATTTTCATTCCACGAAGGGAAAACAAAAGAAGGAAGGGAGTTACTATGCTACCGGGCGTCACCGGCGATGCCGGGCGGCAGCCGCCGCCGCTCTCCGACCACAGCGGGAGCTTGGCAGCACGTAGCTGTCATCACTCGACTTCGAAGATTCGCTGGGCCCAGGAGGGTCACTGGATTCCCAGGAGTCGCCGCTTTTGCTGGAAGAAGCGCCTAAGGAGACAGAAGCGGGCCTAGCGCCTGCTGCTGCACTTCGCGGGTTGCTTCCTCCGGGGCAACACTCCAGCCGTTCACCCTCCATGTTGAAGACCTTGAAGAACAAGGTAGCTGCACCGTCGTACTCAAAGTGAATCGCTAGGGCTCCCTCTGCACGGCAAGCCCAGGCGACTTCACCCCATCCATGTGTCATGAAGACGACTTCGGGGGCACCACCTCGAACTTAGCCCCGGTGACTAGGCTGCAACATCCGGCGTGTTGTAGCCACAACTCAAGCGGCCCCCTCGGAGGCAGCTCATTGGCGAAGAATCTTGGGAGCCAGATCGAGGAGTCAGGAGGCATCGCCACCCACACCACAAACTCACACGAGCTACCCTCGGCGTGGGTCCGTGGCGCGGTTGGTAGGGAAATGGCGGCCCTGCCACCATCTTTAGGGACCGCTCGATGGTGCGCATCTTCATCCGGAGCATGGGCGTACATGGGGAGGGGGAAGCCTGGTGGAGGCCTCGATTGCCAAGGCCTGTCCACCTCTCGCCCCACACCGGCGTCATGAGGTAGGCGGAGTCGCTTCTTCAGCGGGAGAGGATAAGGCCCCTCCCTAGGTGCCTTCCCCTTTTCGGCCGCTGAGAGCCTCCTGATCGGCGCCATGGGATCAAGATGAAGAAGGAGAGAAGCGGGCGGAAGCAAGACGAAGGAGAGACGAGTGGGGGTTCTACCACTCCCCCTCATTTATAGCCAAGGGAGGCTAACCGTCAGCCTCCATGACCTCGCGCCATCATGGTCTTCTGCATGCCGCATCGTTCCGTCAAGTCGAACAGTTGCTGGGGCACCATGGGGAAGTGGAGTCACCCACGTCCCATCAATCGCCACATGTCATCAAGGCCGCGAGCAGTTAAGGGCCCGCGGCGCTCCGCACTTGCCCTTTGGCTTCGCCTGCAAGCCAAGTTCGAGCATGCCCTGGGCCCGGGGGCTACTGTCGGTGTTCTGGATATGGGGGTATCCAGACTTGCCTGCATGTGGCCCACCACGTGGCTCCATCGACGGCCTGGTACAGCTCAACTTCAACATCAACAGCTCATGACCCTCGCGAGGGGCGAATCCTCATGAGGCGGACGACGCCAAGACCACCGAGGGATCGGCCTCCTCGGGCTGGCCCTCGAGGGGCGGAGAGTTCCATGCGAGGTGCACCTCACGAGGCTTAGCTGACATGAGCCATGACGACCAATGACAGGAGGGCGCCAGGCGGGCGCCAGCGGGCTCAGAGCGCTAGTTTCCTCTTCGGTGCAAGGGAGGCAAGCCGCAAGCGTGGAGTCCCGAGGAATCAGCCAAAGGTTTCCATTCTGGTGCAACAAGACCAAGACCTCCAGGACAGTAGGTCGGAGGTCATCACCGAGCCCACCGCAGCGTTACGACCAAAGGCTTTTCGCAGGCAAAGGCTACTTTTGTCAGGATAAGCTATACTGCTTGTCCCCTTTCAAGTCCGGCCGTTGTGGGATCCCTTCCCGCCAACATTTGGGAAGAGGACCAAGGCCACTATAAATAGGACTTGGCCACCACCATAGAGGGGCATCTAGTTCTCATCCCACTGACTCTCTTGAGTTCAAGAACACCTCACCTTTTGAGGCCAGTTCATCCATTGTACTAGTTCATCCTCAGCCCTTCGAGGCAATCCACCAAAACGCTGGAGTAGGGTATTACACCGCAAGGTGGCCCAAACCAGGATAAACTGTTATGTCTCTTTGTCTCTTCGAGCTCAATGAGCTAGGCTTAGGAGTATCGTGAGTAGGCAGGCTGGGTAGGTTGAGATTTCCGCACGCACCCCAGAGTTCGAACCTCTCAAGGGTTTGTAGAACCCGCAATTCGATAGGTCGCTCCTCAATCTTTTGCTAGCCTTCACTTGTACTAAGCGGGAATACTGCTTGTGCATCCACTTCCTTAAACCCAAAGTTGTTCCATATGAGTCCGCCATACCTACCTATATGTGGTACTTACCTGCCATTCAAGGTAAATTTGCATGTGCCAAACTCTAAACCTTAAAATAATAATTTGTTTTGTATGCCCGAATCGCTCATGTAGCGACTGGGGGTTGTCGGCATCTGCCATGCTAGGTGTGTTATTCTCACGATGAGTGTATATTCACTTGTCATTCACAAGAGAGTGGCTAGTATTCGGGATGCCCAGTTCCATGCTCAAAATCAAAATCAAAACATAATCATGAAACAAAACTCCCCCAGGGCCGTTGTTGGTATGGACGGTGCCCATGGATTTGGCGAGCCATGGAGTGTGATTGTTGGTGGAGGCGGAGTAAAAACTTTACTATTCTATTTGGGAACCGCCTATAATGTATCTAGCATGGAAGTAGTGAGATCTCTTGGAAGCATACCGATCAAAATTATATTTATCTCTATTTTAAAAGTTTCGAGCTTTGGCACCTCTGCAAATCCCTGCTTCCCTCTATTAATGGCCTATCTATTTTATTGTTGAGTCATCATCTTCTTATAAAAATCACCAGCTGGAGAGCACCACTGTCATTTATTTGTGTTGTTATTAATTGATGTTGAGTATGACTATGACTGGATCTCTTTTGCCATAATTTAGAATGTCTAGTCAGTCCTTGGTCTTCAGAGGTGCTCTGCATTTATGTTTTGCGGTCTCACAAAGGGCTAGCGAGATACCATTTTGTCATATTATATCATGATTGTTTTGAATAAGTGTTGTCATCTGAGATATCTTATTATTGCTCGCTGGTTGATTATGCCATTGATATGAGTAAATATGAGACCTAAATGTTATTGTGAATATGGTTAATTCATAATCTTTGTTGAAAACCTGAACATCAGTTAGACATATTTACAACAACAAGATCAAACAGAGTTTGTAAAAGTTTTCTTTGTCACTTTCAGTTTGTCAACTGAATTGCTTGAGGACAAGAAATAAGTTAAGCTTGGGGGAGTTGATATGTATCCATCGTATATACTTTTCCATACTCTTTTTCCCTTGTTTTGGACTCTAATTTGCATGATTTGAATGGAACTAACCCGGACTGACACTGTCTTCAGCAGAATTGCCATGGTGTTATTTTTGTGCAGAAACAAAAGTTCTTGGATTGACCTGAAAATTTACATAGAATATTTTTGGAATATATAAAAAATATTAGCACAAGAATTATCCATATGGGAGCCACCGAGAGG